>NC_058130.1:420540058-420736482 GCF_016433145.1 Gracilinanus agilis
ATGGCATTTTATATATATATATATATATATATATATATATATATATATATATATATATATTATATTTATATATATATATATCCAAATGCCCTGTAATGGAGGAAAGTGGAAGAGAAAATCTTGATTCAAAAATCATTAACTAAGAGGTCTAATGAGAATGGCATAAAACTTCCAGATGACCAGATACCCTGGAAAAACTATAACTAGTGTAAGACTTATGTTTATATTTTCCTAAAATGATTTAAGTATGGAAACTTGCCTATCTTCTCCAGACCTACACATATGTATTTCAAGGAATTTATCTGGTAACACTAAGTGGACCACACTACTCTGAACTTTGAAAATCTGAGAGTCTACTTTCTAAATTGAAAAAGAGAATTTCATATTTTCATATAATTCCAAATAATGCTTTATTTATTCATGATTTAAAAATTTTAAACATCATTTAAAACAATTATGTTTCAGTTTTTTAAAAAAATCACAGCTCCCAAAGAGAAAAAAGCTCAACCGTCTATGAAAAATTAAATTTCAATTTTCCTGTTACAATGAAAAGTATATTATATCAAATAAAATGATTAGGTTAAAAAAGAGAAGAAAAGAATATTAAAAAATAATGTTCTACTAATTTTAACAAGAGAAACTAATGTTGCTACAATTTCTATTTTTCTTCAGAGAAATGTCAGACAGAAATATCAAGCTGTCCCCTGGGAAAAATCAGAGCATCTAAGCCTTAAAAAGAACCCTGCCCTCAAATGAGTTAGTAGATTGGTATTCATCAGGGAGAAATGCATTATTTGACATAATAGGCATAAGATATAACATAGTAGAGGCTTTTTAGGTTTCTTAGAACATAGCCATATACACCAAGAATGGCACTAGCAGCCAGAATCAGCTCAGGTGTGTGTGTGTGTGTGTGTGTGTGTGTGTGTGTGTGTGTGTGTGTGTGTGTGTGTTCTTTTTAAACACAGAGCTACAGTGAAACCTATCCCTTATCAAAATACAGTGCTTTTTCCCTAACTTTCAGGATGAACAGTAAAATGCAATAGTATATGAAGTTATATTTAAATGGAAAATGTCATATTTATCAGAATAAATTTTGATACTTTACTGAATCATTTCCCAAATCTATTTTTTAAATTTAATCTATTTAACTGACCCTGACTTTTTTCCACCCGAACAATTCACAGAATCCTTAAAACTGAAAAAAATTTCTCAGAGAACTCAATATAACCATTATAGATGAAAAGAATATTTTTCATTCTCAAAAGCTCTTGGTACAATTCACATAAGCTCTACTTACTACCAAGGTAAATACAGTGTCATCCCCTGTGCCCAAGGAAAGATTAAAATATAATTAAAACAGTTACAGTTCAAAAAATCTAACAGTTGGAAGCAGGAATGTGAAAGTATATAACATTTATAATTTTCAGCATTTATCTGTAAAGCCTTATGAGCTAGGCTAGCCCTCAGTCACTATGGCAAAAAAAAATATGAAGCAGTGCAATAGAAAGGGAAAGAGTGATGGATCTGAAGTCAGAAGAAATATTTGCTTGAATTCTTTTTCCAATATTTATTAGCTGAGTGACCATGGGCAAATCATTCAGCTTCTCTGATTCATCTTTTAAAAAAGGGGATACTAAAACCTATAACATCTACCTCAAAGGGTTTAAGGGAGACTCAAATTTGAACAGATGCTATATAAATGTCAGTTATTACAATAATGTTGTCTAAACCAGTGGTGCCAAACTCAAATAGAAAAGGGGTCACTAAGGCTACAAATTGGTTTAGAAAACCAAATATTGTTCTACTGTGTTTTTATTTATTTTGATAAATATTTCCCAAATTACAACTTATATTAGTTTGGACTATTCTTGGGATTGGGGCCACATATAAGCAGCCCAATGGAGAGAGTGACATGATGGGCCTGGGGTCAGGAAGATTGGGTTCAAATTTGGCTTTTAGACATTTCACATCTGTGTGATCCTGGATAAGTCATCTAACTCCATTAGTCTCAATTTCCTCATCTGTAAAATGAGTTGGAGAAATGACAAAGCACTTGGTGTTTTGTTTTGTTTTTTGCCAAGAACACCCAAAAAGGAGTCACAAAGACATGCCTGAAAAACAACTGATATTTTTAAAGAATTGGAAACTGAGGGGATGACCATCAATTGGTGAATGGCTGAACTTATGATATATATAATTGTGATGGAATACTACTGTGCCATAAGAAATGACAAACAGGACAATTTCAGAAAACCCTGGAAAGACTTATATGAACTGATGCAAAGTGAAGTAAGCTAAACCAGGAAAATATTGTATACAGTAGGATCAATATTGCAAGATGATCAACTGTGAATGACAACTATTATCCAATCCACTATCTAATCTATTATTAACTATTATATACATATGTTTACACATATGTATATAAACTATTATCTAACTAACACAAGGATCCAAGGCAGTGCCAAAAGTCTCACAATGAAAAAGGTTATCCACTGTTACAGAAGGAATCCCCCCAATACTTGGCACAAAACAAATGTTTCATAAACTCTATTTTTCTACAATCTATCTTTTTTAACTGACTTTCTATCATTAAATGTTATTCCTCATACTTTCCCTACTGATGATTCCTATGGATCCACATTTCCAGTTTATGAAAGACTTTATGAATAGTATTTGTCTTTTAAAGAATTAATACCCCAACTAATAAATACCAATTTCTAGTACAATGAACACATTCCTGATCCCAGATAACTTGATCCTATGTAAGAAAAGTAAATAGAATGAGATAAAGAGCATATTCCTATGGGATAAAATTCAGATTCTCACTCCAGATTTAGCCCAAGAAATGCAGAATCTTCAAGTTAACACTTGGATCATCTATTAGTAGTGTGATTAAGACTATACTTTCCTAGTTCCTAAATCATTAAGAAAATTCTTATGGAAGATAAAGAGTCAGAAGCTTTATTTCAAGGGTGCTTACTGAAGGATATGTATGAAATAATCTAAAAAATAATCTAAAGGGGCAGCTGGGTAGCTCAGTGGAGTGAGAGTCAGGCCTAGAGACAGGAGGTCCTAGGTTCAAACCCGGCCTCAGTCACTTCCCAGCTGTGTGACCCTGGGCAAGTCCATTGCCCACCCTTACCAATCTTCCACCTATGAGACAATATACCGAAGTACAAGGGTTTAAAAAAAATAATCTAAAAATTAACATCTCCCTGTAATTCTCAGTGCCTATTTGCCTTGCTGCTACTCTGCAGGATCTGATCTGAATATCTGTTCTCTATTTTATCACCCAGGGTTCCTTAACCTGAGCAGAGTGACTGGTAAATTTTCTTAATCTAAAATAGGCAACTAAGTGGCATAGTAGATGGAGTTCTAAGTCTGCAGTCAGGAAGACCTGTGTTGAAATCTAACCCAAGACACTCACTAGATGCATAATCCTGGGCAAATAACTTCTTTTACCTCCGTTTCTTCATAGAATGGGTAAGTGGGAAATAATGACAGTATCTACCTGCCAAGGGTGCTGTAAGGATCAAATAAATAATATTTCCAAGTGAGTGGCACACAGTAGGTGCCATATAAATTATTATCTTGTTTATTTTTAAGTCATCTTTAATGCTCTATGGATAAAATCCAAGGATGGACTTGGGTTTAAATTTGTTAAAAGCCAAACTCTAATATTTCCTGGAGGCCTTGAATCCCCTTCCTGTCAGACAAATTTTCTGGCTGGACTATGACTTAATATTCAATATACTCTCCCTTTTCCCCAGGGCCACAATCTGTTGGCTAACATTTTCAGGACTCATAATTTTCAACAAATTAAAATAATGGTCAGAAATTCTACCTGCCAAGATACATATACAGTAACTATGTAAGCACAATTACAAAATTCTTTAACACTAATAAAGACAGATCTAAATAAGTGGAGTAAGCCAATGAAAATATTACCTAAATTAATTTATTCAGTGCCACACCAATCAAACTTCCAAAGGATTACTTAAAGAGAGCTAGGAAAAATAATAACAAAATTCATCCTGAGGAATAAAAAGTCAAGATCAAAGGTATGCATGAAAGAAAAAAGTAGGAAATAAAGGGACAAAACTACATCAAAATTTAAACTATATTAAAAAGCAATAATCATAAATCTGGTACTGAAAGAAATGGAATAGATTAGGTAGGTACACAATATATAGAAACAAGCAAGCACAGTAGCATGATATTTGATAGACTCAAAGATTCCTGTTGTTGGGATAAGAACTCAATATTTGATAGGAAAATGTCAGGAAAACTAGAAAGAAGTCTGGCAAGAAACTCAGTATAGACCATCATCTTACAATTTATAACATGTTAAGTCCCAAACAGATACAAAATTTAGACATAAAAGGTGACATCATAAGTAAATCAGAACAAGGGAAGAAATTCCTTGTCAGATCTATGAGTTCATAACCAAACAAAAATGAGAAAGATAAAGTGAACAATTCTGATTACATAAAATTTTTAAATTTTTGCACAAACAAATCCAATATAACTGAAATTATAGAGGTTGGAAATCAGAAAAAAATATTTGCAACGAGTTTCTCTGAAGTTCTTCATGTCTAAGTAGAGAACTGAGTCAACTATATAAGAATAAAAACTATTCTCCAAATTGAAAACAACCAAAAGATATGAACCCATTTTTCACAGGAAAAATTCCAAGCTATCATTAGCCATATGAAAAAAAAATGCTCTGAATCTCTAATGACTAGAAGAATACAAATTAAAACAATTCAGATTCTGCCCCATACCCATCAGATTGGCAAAGTTCACAGAAAAGGAAAATGATAAATGCTTGAGAGTCTATAGGAAAACAGGTATATTAATAGACTCTTAATAGAGTTTTGAAACAATCTAGATATTCTGGAAAGCAATTCAAACTATTCTCAAAATGCTATTAAAAAGGTGCATAGTCTTTATTAAGGACTCTGATGAACACAATGACCAAATACAATTCTAGAAGATTCATAATGAAATTTGCTCTAAAGCAATAGTCTCAGAGTACATAGTGAAACATTTTTTAAATATGGTCAATGCAAGATTTTGTTTTGCTGACTATACATATTTGAAGCAGAAGGTTTTGCTTTCTCAGTGAGGATAAGAGGAAAGGAGAGGTGGAGAAGGCAGATCTTTATATGAAAATAAAATTTTAAATAAAAGGATGAGCAGTATAAAATGAAAAGCAATTTAATAGGGATAAGTGTACAATTCCAAACCTGGGTTAAAAAAAAAACAAACAAACTTTGCAATTACAATATGGAGGATAGGCATGATAAATGATTGTTATGAAGGAAAATATTTGGGATAATAATGGAATGCAAACAACATATGAACAAGGCAAAATAAAAATCAGAATATTAACTATAGTATCATAGATTTAAAGCTAAAAAGGTTCTCCATTTTACAGAGAGGGAAAATAAGATCAGGAAAGGTTAAATAACTTGAAAAAAAGATCACCCAGGCAACAAGGGGCAGTCAGGATGAAAAATCAGTTCTTGATTCTACACGCAGCACTGTTTCCACTAAACCACACTGTATTTTTATTTTTTCTATGATTATACTCAGAAGCATAATGTCTATAAGAAAGGAAGCAAGACTTTTATTAAAAACTGACTGACAACATCTGGAATTCTATTTTGGTTCTGAATACTCCATTTTATGAAAGATAGAACTCTCTGGACATCAAGAAGGTTACCAAGAAGGTGAAAGAACTGGAGAATGTCATTCAAAGTTCTACTGAAAGAACTGTAGATGTTTAGACTGATGAAGGGGAAAAAAAGCACAATTTTATCATCAAATATTTGAAAGACTGTCATGGGAACAAATTAAACTTATTCTGTTTGTAGGAGAAATAGATAGAAATTGACTAGGGAAAGATTTAGTCTCGATATGTAGAAAAACTTCTTAATAATTATAGGACATGAAGGTGGAATGGCTTCCTTGAGAAGTAGTGAGCTCCTGCTCACTGGAGTTCTTTGAGAAGGTTGAAAAACTTCTTGCTGGAGTTGTTGCAGAATGGATTCTCAGTCAGGTACAAGTTGGGCCTAATGGTCTCTGAGTTCCAAGCCAGATTCTGTGAAACCAAATTAGATTTGTAAAAACTGCATCACCTGGGCTTGCAGTCTATTTTTTCTAGAATTATTTAATTATTTTCTGAATTGTATCAGCTAATTGATATCCTACCAAATAAAGCTCAGCCTCCAAATGTAAACCAGGATACAGGCATGACTGTCTACCCATCCCTGCTTGGATCAAGTATGATTCAGCTCCTGGCTTGGCATTTAAAACCCTTCCCATCTTGGTCCTTTATCTTCCTTGCTAGCCTTATTAAAACACACACTATGGTCTAACCAATTTTCTTTTCCATTTCACTTTTACATTGATTGTTCCCCATGGCTATAATGCAATTCCTACTTATCCCCTCCTCTATGACTCTTTAGTTTCCTTCAGAATTCACTTCAGGCATTAATTTCTACTTGAAGTCTTTATCGACTCCATGCTGGAGGGTCCCAAAATTATCTCATATCTGTTTTAGGTAGACAGATAAAAGTATTTCTGAAGTACTTACTAAGTGCCAGGCATTGTACTCAGCCCTGAAGACAAAAATATAACCAAGGAAGACAGTCCCAGCCCTTAAGAAGCTTGCAAAGTAATAAAAGATGTAGCATAAAAGGAGAGCATGGAGTTGGGAGGAAAAAGAGGAGAAAGGAAAGAAATTAAACAATAACAAGGCTTGAGATGTAGTAGAAGACTAGAACAGAGCAAGATAAAGTCAAAGATGAAAAGCAAAGCCTAGGGTGGCTCTATAGGAAAATTCATTCTCAGGAGGTTCAGTGGACTGATAGCCCGGTCTAGAGATAGGAGGTCCTGAACTTAGGTGGTTCAGTGGACTGATAGCCCGGTCTAGAGATAGGAGGTCCTGAGTTCAAATTTGACCTCAAAGACATTTTCTAGGTGTGTGACCCTGGGCAACCCATTTAATACCAATTGTCAAGCCCTTACCCCACCCCCCCACTTTTTCTGCCTTGGAACTGATATTCAGTAACAATTCTAAGAAGGGAGGGGTTATTTAAAAAAAAAAAAAAAAAGGAGAGTCTATTCTCAAGTTGAAAGGAATAGAAATGATGGCCTGAGGAGAGTTGGCTGTACACTATTTTGTTCATACTTACATATGTAGTCTCCATGGCATATGGCAAGTTTCTTGATGGCAGGAACTGTTTATCATTTGCCTTTATATCCTCAAGGCTTGGCATGGTGCTTATAAGGCACAATGCTTGTTGATTGATTAAATACTGCCCCTTCTGACTCCCCTAAAGTATATAACTTGGCTAAGTACAGAAGAAAAAAAAGAAGTTATACCACTGTAATTAATTATACTTTGGTATAAATTACTATAACTCAATTTTCCAGAGATGGTCATAATATACTCTCCACTTTCGCTTATCTAATACCAGTCCTGATGAGCTTCTCTCAGTAAAAGTGTTAGGGAAAAGAAGAATTACAATAACTCCAGGATACATAAGACTTTAAAAAATTACCTATGATTTCATGAACCCGCATATTCTCTAACCAAAGTGTTTATAGGGAGACCAAAGCTAGTTCCATAATATGGCAAATAAGAAGTTTTTTTTATTTAGAAATTTTTTCCATGGTTCCATGATTCATGTTCTTTCTCTCCCTGCCATCCCCACCCCCCACCCATAGCCAACACGCATTTCCACTGGGAAAAAAGTGTTTATAAAGTTTGCACTAAGAATACAAGCATACTCATGTTTTCAAGAGCTAGGTTCTTGTATTAAAAAAATCAGAAACCTCTAACTTAAGACTTGAGGCAGCTACATGGTTCAGTGGATAGAGCACCAGGACTGGAGCTGTGAGGTCCTGGGTTTAACTCTAGCTTCAGACACTTCCTTGCTATGTGACCTGGGAAACTCAATCCCTTACCACTCTTCTGCCTTGGAATCAATACTTAGTAATGATTCTAAGATAGAAGGTAAGGATTTTGAAAAAAAAATTTTTTTAAGTCTCAAGTACTGCTCTTTCTCTGTCTCCTTTGCTGTATCTTCCTACAGATGACATCCTCTAACTATAGATATCCCTCAGGATTCTGTCCTGGGCCATCTTCCTTTATACCTCTTCTTCCTCTATACCTCTTCACTTGGTGATCTTAGTCAGCAACCAATTGCTTTAACTGATATCTCTATTGCTGATAATTTTCAAATATACCTATCCAGTCTCAATCTCTCCTGCCCAATTTTACATCTTGAAATGCCTTTCAGATATCTAATAGATGTTCAATAGGCAATTTGAAATCAATGTGCTCAAATGGAACTCATTATTTTTCCCCTAACCTGTTCCCAACATCTATCTTCCCTATTACTGTAGAGAGCAACCACCCTCCCAATTCCTCAAACTCACAAACAAGAAGTCATCCTGAATTCCTCACTATCACTCACCTCCCATATCCAATCTGTTCCCAAGGTCTGTCAATTTCAACTTTGCAATATCTCTCAAACATACCTCCTTCTCTCCTCTGACACTGCCACCTCTCTGGTTTGGGCCCTTTTCACCTCACATCTGGATTACTGTAATAGCCTGATGGTGAGTCTGCCTGCCTCAAGTCTCTCCTCACTCCAATCCATCATATATCTCCCACTTAAATGATTTTTCCTAAAGTGCAAGTCAAATCATGTCACCATACTGCACTCCTGAGATCTAAGTCACAGAACTATTTTTTCCTCACTCACAGATGAGAGTCCAGGACTGTTCCTTATCTAGGAACATTATCCCTAGGCACAGGTTCCCTTCCTCAGGTTGCCCATCATCTGTGACCTAGAATTGGGTAGTGAATGACAGAGTTTTGAGTTAGCATTTATACCTACACCCTATACAAGTTTAGTCCCCTTCATATTGGATCTGGAACCTTTTCTTGCCTTGGTGCAGAGTCTCTCCTTGGGCTAGAGACTAGAATACTCACTCTGTAGGATATGGTCCTGACACTTTATCCATAATAACCAGAGACTCCTTTGTTTATCTCATGATGGCAAACCAGGCCAGAAAAATGCCAGCATGTTGGTTTTTATAGATCTGTCTGGAGGAGTCCATAAAATATAATCCTATTCCTATCAAAGCAGCCAGGGGACTTAATGAATAGAGCACTGGGCCTGAAGTCAGGAATACCTTGGTCCAACTGCCAACGCAGACACTTAATAGCTTGGGTGACCCTAGGAAAGTTATTTAATCTTAGTTTGCCCCAGTTTCTTTAACCATAAAATAGGAATCATAACAGCACCTATATTGCAAAGTTGTTGTGATGACTGAATGAGATATTTGTGCTTAGCACAATGCCTGGCACAGAGTAGGTGCCATATAAATGCTTATTTCCTTTCCTCTACTCCTTCCTTTCCCTTATTCCATTCCCTTTTCAACTAATATGTTCTTTTTTAATAACTCTTCAATAATTAGTTTCAATTTTAATTATCACCACATTTTCTCAGTCATGGCATTTGGGGAAGGGTTAGGAAATCTAGGGGCAACATTAATTCTACTAATATAGATCAGTAATTTGATCCTAACTTAAAGCCTTAAAGAGTTTTCCTAGATCATTGAGAGAATATTGACAAAACCAAGACATGTCAGAGGAAAATGTAAAGACATCCAGACCTCAAGGCCAAGTCTCTAGTCATGCTTTAGTTACATCTATGAGACTAAACTTACTTCCACTCATTAAAGTCTATAATGCAACTTGAACATATTCTAATAATATGAGAATAGAAACATTTAGTTTACTACTTGTTTCTCTTTTTATATTTTTTTGAGAATATGTCCTTTAGTCTGATGATATTTGTCTTACTATAATACATGTACTACCATCCCCCTCCCACTAGACAGTTTGTCAGTTCAGAGACATCTTTATTAGAATTAACTATCTTTAGAAAAATGATTGCTGCTGACGTATTTGTAGCCTTCCTCATCACATGCACTGCATTACTAGTAAAGAACTTATCATTTGTAAACCTTAAGCTGCAGTTCAGAAATCTATATCCTTTTCTCAGATGCTATTGCTATTAACCATTTATTTGTTTCTAAAATTCACTTTTTTCTTCTGAAGATTCCACTAACTGCCAGCAATAATAAAAACATGACCTACCCTACTTAGGTCTTCAGTTTCTCACCTGGGACTTCATTATCCTCCCCATCAAGGATTCTAGATTATTTCTTATAATTATCTATTCTTCCCTATAAATCATGTAAAGTAGGCAGTGACTATAAGGTTTGCCAAATCTTAATAGGCTCTCTGTCAGATCCTACAGACATGTCTCAACAAAGGAATACTTCCTTTCTGTTTACTGTTTTGATAGTTGCTCAGCAGGGATACAGTAACAGTAACAACTCCAATCTACTTCCTATGAACTATAATACTACAAATTATTGTAATGTATAGATTGTTGGACTTAAAATCATGAATCGGTCAGTCAAAATTTATTAATAATAGGCACCTATAAAGTAGGAGATATAGTGCTAGGGGTTGGCAAAAGATCTATGTTCAAATATCACCTTAGAAAATAAGCTATATAACACAGAGCAAATAATTTAACCCCTCTGTGGCCCTAGCAACTTCCTAGAACTTATCATAGATAGATTGCAATCTTCTTTCAGTGCTGAGTTACCATACATATCAACTGATATTCAATTATAACCACCAATATTAAGCTTTTGCCAGTATTGGCACTGACTTGCCAACAGTCACCTTTTCTACTTCCCACTGGGTTCTATGTATCTATTTGTATAGTTTTTATGTAGGTCATTTAACTTAGTTTCTCATTATATTTCTTGACAATTGTTAAGTCTGTTGGATAGTTCAAGTTTTGTTCAAATGGGTGCACTGGGGCTGGGCAATCCGATTCCAGTTAAGTAGTCATGTTGAATGGAAGTCCCAAGTGCTTATGCTTTTAGGCCAGTGATGGTGAACCTATGGCACAGGTGCCAAAGAAGGCATGCAGAGTACTCTCTGTGAGCACAAGCCCTTCCCCCCACATACACCCACACCAGAGTTCATTACTAGAAAGGTAGAGGGACTGAGATGGAGTTGCTCTCTTCCCCCTCTCCACATGAGCTAAGAGAGGGGCTAGGGGAGGCAAGAAAGGGGTTGGAGGAGGACATTGTACTCAGTCTCTAGGGGACAGGCCAGGGCACTTGGTATGGGTGGGGTGGTGGCCAGCATTCCATCTCTAAAAGGTTCCCCTCACTGCTTTAGCCTAACTCTTGGGGCTTACAGTCACAATTAACTGCCTAGCCAACAAGGCTTACCTATAGAGAAAATGCTACTGCTATACATGGTAAATGAGACCTTCTTTAATTTTTCTTGTGGGGGGAGGCTTTCTCTACATGTTTTGAAGCAATTGATATGTGTCTAAAAGATGCTAACAAAAGTCCTAATGCAAAGAAAATTGCCCTACATTAAAAAGCAAAGTTCATGCAAAAATACAGCTTTTAGTCACTCTTTGTCTCTATCTTTCTTCTACTGTACAAGGCTCATAACAATTAGAAACGATCTACAAGGAATATGCATCTTTCCTCTTTGCTGTGTCTTAGATCTCCACTGGCTCCTTGGGTAAGTTTTATATCAATAGAAGACTATTCCCCACTCTTTTCCTCAAAAATGAGGATGCCCTATCTCTTTTCCTTAGCTGTTATGATCTATAATCAGAAACTTCCCATCAAGACCATAATCGGAAGAGAAGCTGCCTTTTTAGTTGCAAGCAAGAAGGTATTTAGTAGAAATTCAAGCTTTAGTTGCAAGTCTCTTCCTTCTGCTTACTGCCTCTAGCATTTAAATATAAACCTTGCCTCTTCGCTGTTGCCACTTGATACTTGCAACAACCTTGTGAAGTAGTACAATTATTATTTCCTTTTTTTACATAAAGAAATTGAGAAGTTAAATGATTTGATCAAGGTTACCCACCCAGAAAATGTTAACAAAAGGAACTGCAACCAGTTCTTCTGACTAAATCCCAGGCTCTTTCTATTTTTGCCATTCTGCCTCTGGAATTTCACCAACTATCTTAGAGTCTTTCTTTTTTAAAGATGATTTTGTGTGCAAAATTTATCCTTTACTATTCTGATTTTGCACTTATTTTTTAAGTTGTGGGAGAAGAAAATTTCTAAGTCTACAAAGCTTAGCCCGCTTTAAATGTTAAACTTGACCATTAAAAATGAAAAATTAATTGCAACTTCCAAAAAAGTCTGATAGCACTTTGATATTTTATGGAATTTTGCTCTATGAAAAGATTATGTTGAAATGTTTTAAAGGAAATGAAAGTAAAACCTTATTATATAATCACTTTGCTGTTTGGTGTTCTTTTTTGCAATATATCAAACAGGAGCAACAGAGACAGTTCCCAACTAATGGGATATGTTCCAAAGTAAGTTGGTTGTTTTGAACTAAGAATATATTTTCTCCTCCCCTCCAAAAAAGTATCATGCAATTGTGGTTAAATTTAGTAAGAATTAAATTTAAGAGACTGGCTATAGATTAATAATTTTATTAAATTAAAAGTAGTAGGAGGCTGGGGGCAGCTGGGTAGCTCAGTGGATTGAGAGCCAGGCCTAGAGACGGGAGGTCCTAGGTTCGAATCTGGCCTCAGACACTTCCCAGCTGTGTGACCCTGGGCAAGTCACTTGACCCCCATTGCCTACCCTTACCAACCTTCCACCTATAAACCAATACACAGAAGTTAAGGGTTTAAAAAAAAAAAAAAGTAGTAGGAGGGAAAAGTAGGTACTTAGCTGGCTGTTCTGTGGCCAACATTTTGAGCCTCTTCACTACACTCACCATGGGTTCAGTCAGCATTATCAACAGGCAGGCCAAGATCCTATTTCCTCCTCACCTATTTTTATATAATCTTTTCTCCACCCACTAACTCTCACATATCACATCTCAGGAACTCTCTAATTTGCCTAGGCAGCCCAAGGGGAAGCGTCTGGAAAGTCTCTTTGCTGTCTCATGATATTTTTGGCTAGTTTGCTCCATTTTTCTAGCTGTTGTTCTGCCCTCATGACTAAATTGATCCAATGATTTTCCTCACACAGTCTTCACTTCCTGCCTGTGTTCAAATTCATGCCAGCTACCCATAGTCAGAAAGGGGAAAAAGATAAATTCCCTTTTCACACTATGATTAATTGATCTCTGAAATGCCCCTTTTCTGTTCTAAAATTCAATGATCGTTTCTCCTTAATCCCAAAAGCAGAAGCCCATGAATGGCATAGGTGGTAGATGTTGCTGGGTACCCCAAACTAGTTAATTCTCTGCATTAACCTGAAAGTACTCTGAATTTGAAAAAAATAAAGGTAGGTGTCTCTATCATTTTCCAAACTGTATCTACAAAAAAATCTAGTCTTTCATCAAGTTTTAGTTTTTTTTTTTAAACCCTTACCTTCCGTCTTGAAGTCAATACTGTGTATTGACTCCAAGGCAGAAGAGTGGTAAGGGTAGGCAATGGGGGTCAAGTGACTTGCCCAAGGTCACACACCTGGGAAATGTCTGAGGTCAGATTTGACCCTAGGACCTCCTGTCTCTAGGCCTGACTCTCAATCCACTGAGCTACCCAGCTGCCCCCCAAGTTTTAGTTTTTAAAAACAATCAATACTGTTTCCTCTAAAGACATGAGACATGAAATTATGTATCACAAATTCTAAGCACTACAATTTTCTAATTTGCTTCAAAATTTCTATAATCTCTTCATTTCAATAACCTCCATCACTCTAGACCAGAATTCACAGGGTTCCATCAATCTACTTAAAATAACAGGATTTTAGAGTTGCAAGGGATCCTTGGAGATCACTTAATTCAATCTCTTTAATTTACAAATGTGGAGACTAAGGAAGAAAGATGAAACGACTTGTTAAAGAAAATAAAGGTAAATAGCAGAGCCCAAGATCTGAATACAAGTTTCTGAATAAATATAGGGCTCTTTCCACTATAGTATGCTACTCCTAAAGTGTTCTTTGGTCAAATTAGCTTAGGAAATGATGCTCTAAAAAAGATTAATTTCTACTTAGAATTGTAAGAAATACATATAATAGAATTGTTTAGCCTACTTAGGGAAGTTTATATATATGAAGAAAAAGGAAAAAGAATATATATATACCTGAAAATGGCAGTGAGAATATATATACCTGAAAATGGCAGTGAGAATAATGGATTAATCTGAAGTGTTCAGTAATTCAGGGAGCACATGTTAAATAACCATTATGTAAAAGGCATAAAGGGATTCAAAAATGATTTTTTTTAAAATTCCTGCACTAAGGGGCAGAACCAAGATGGTAGAAAACGTAAACAGTCCCTCCAAACCCCTAACAAATTTCTTTACAAACAACTTTAATATAAAGTTTCAAAATGAATTTTGGAGTGGCAGAACCCACAAAAGGATGGTAAAACAATTTTTCTGTCCAAGATAATTTCAAAGGTCAGTACTAAAGGTCTAAAATATCAAAGTAGGAGTGGAGCTCAGAACAGCTGGCCAAGGCAGGCCCCACCTAGGGCAAATCTGTGCAGATATTGGGGGCAGCTAAATCAGAAGTAATGGTGTCTAGGAGCTCTCAGTCACAGATGGTAAGGGCATCAGACAAATGGTCAGAAGCTTACAGGGCTCCCTTTGCTGGCTCTGCCTACAGGACCTGGTTGCATTGCCCACACACAGATCCAGGTCACAGCCCCAGGACAAGAAGCACTAGTATACACCAAAACTTATGACCTCAGGGGAACAGGAGACTGGTCACAGTTCAAGGGCAAAAAAGAGTGTTTCTGGTCACTCAAAGACTAAAGCACAGGTCAAGAGAGTATTAAACACATCTATCCTTGAATTATACCACCTTGGAAGAACTGAAAATTTAGAGATCCCCAGAGCTAGTTCTGAAGGCAACTATGAAACAAACCTGAAACTTGAGATGGTGCCCCTTTCACCAGAGGAATAGATCCCAGTAAAAACCAGTTTTGGTTTTTGGTTTGGTTTTTTTTAAGTTAAAAGACAAGAAACAGGCTAGAAAATGTGCAAACAAAAATAGAAAAAAGAAATAACATAGAAAATTATTTTGGTGACAGGGAAGACCAAAACACAAATTCAGAAGAAAGCAACAGTTAATAGTGCTACATCCAAAACCTCAAAGACTGCACTCAAGGAACTTCTACTAGGGGAATACATGTACCCACATAAATGAGTACAAGGTACTATGAGAGAAGAAAGTGTGCTAAAATTCTCACCTATTCAACTACCAATTTATCTCTAGATTAACTATATAATCTAGGGTTTCTTTTCTCCTATCCCCAAAAAACAGTAAGATGAACTTTAGAAGGAATTTATTTGGGAGAATATAGTTTGATAAGTACATACATGCAAATACATGTGTCTATCTAGTTAAAAAAATCAAATAACCCACCTAATAGAGAACTAACTACACAGGTACATTAAAACATCACTATATATAACAAATCTACAATCAAATATTTGCCAATTTTTTATTGATTCTATAAACTTCTTAAATTGCCCTTTTATAATCTGTCCTGACTATAGTAACATCCATGCAAAATAAATGTATAATCAAATGTACAAACAAATGTTAACTAAGTACTCACTAGAGAGTAGTAGGGCACTCTGAAATATATACAGAAACATTTTTCTGCTACTAAAGAGATTATAATTTAATCATGGACATGGAAATATAGGACCTACGTGGCTGCTGGCTGGTAGACTGAGTAAATCCCAAGATAAGGAGCTAGAGCTTGAAAATGCCCAAGGAAAAAGCACTGACTTGTCTTCTTTCAGTGTATGAATAACATTTTTATTTAAAATCCTATCCAGTCTCCCTGCACCATAGGTATCTGCTGTCCTAAAGCAAACTGACACTTCTGTTAAAATATTTAAGTGAGAGCATGGAATAGAAAGCCAAGTACGCTGCCATTTAAAATCTGCAAATAAAACAGCTTATATCAGAATGACAGCAAAGCCCTTCAAGGCAAGACATTACATATAACACTTCCATATCCAAAGTCATATATAAACAGGAGAAAGGGCCCTTATTTGTCTGACTCATTGGCTACAGAACCATAGTACCTCCTATAGGATCACCTTTTTCTCTAGAGGGAGAAACTTAACAACTACCATTCTTCAGTTTTTCTTAACTAGAAAATGTGTCCACTATTTCTCCCTTTTCCCATCTTCTATAAAATCATATAAGCAGTAATTTTTTAAATGTATTTGGGGTTTTTCTGGGTCATATGACCAACAAGAGGAAAAGACATTTTCCTAGGTCCTCATATAACCCCAGTGTCTCCAAACAGAAAACTGTCAGAGAGAAAACAATTTCAGATGTCTCTATAGTCTATCAATCTTAGGAACATACTATGTATTTACAGAAGTGGGGAAAAAATACTAGAGAAAAATAGAATAATTCTCATAAATTTAAATGTGAATGGAATTCATATTCCAATAAAGTGAAAAAAATGATGGATTAGCTAAGAAAACAAAACTTCATCATCCATTGCTTATAAGAAACATATCTGAAAGACAAAAACATTCACAGAATAAAAACGAGAAGATGAGGGAAAAAATTTGCCAGCATCAAGTAAAGCTAAAGTTGTAACTTTAGTTATTTAGTATAACAAGTAAAGCAAAAGTTATAACCATACTCTCTGATAAAGCAAAAACAAACATTCAAAAATAAAAAGGGAACAAATAAGGAAACTACTGAAAGAAAACCAAAAGCAAGCATTATATGCAATAGGGATCTACTGTAATCGAGTACATTAGAACCTTTTCCAGTAAATATGGGAGTCATGAAAGGATATCTTCTCTCCCCATTATTATTTGATAATAGAAATGCTAACAATAGCAATGAGAAATAAATTAAGGCAGAAAGACAGGTAAGAAGTAAAAAAACCCTCCCAATTTTCTGATGATAGTTTGATATAACTTAAAAAATATGAGGAAATCAGCAAAGATAATAATTTAGACTATTAATAATTTTGACAAATCACAAATAATAAAAGACATGGAAATTAAACAACCTTTTACACTCTGAAAATTGGCAAAGATGACAAAAATGGCAATGGGCAATGTTAGAGGTGTCATTAGATGATCAGCACACTGCTAAAGTATTAGAGCTATAAAAGGCTAAAGAATTTTGGAAAGCAAATTGGAATTATGCAAATAAAGTGACTAAAATGCCCATACCATTTGACCCAGAGATTCCACTGCCGAGTTTTTATACCCCCAAGTAAGCCATTAATAAAAATAAAGTACCCATATATACCTACATGTATGTATGTGTATATATCTATATCCGTATAGATATATCAGCCCTTTGAGGATTAATAAAGAATTGGAAACAAAATAAATGCCTATCAACTGGGTAATGACTAAGTAAGCTGGTACATTAATATAATAAAATATTACTTTGCTGTGCAAAATGATTAATGTGATAAATACAGAGAAGCATAGAAAGATCTAAATGCACTAATGCAAACAATATGTGCAATAACAATGTAAAATAAAAAGGAAAAACACATACACATACATGCAAAAAGTGAATGTTATAAAATTATAAAAATTAAGCATGACTTGAAAGGAGTGGAGAAGGCTCTTCTAATCCACCCTTTTGTGGAGGTAGGATGACCACAAGTTTTACACATTGTACATGTTTTTAGACTATGTAATGACTGGTTGTTTTGGTTTTTTCCCCTTTTCCTTTTCTGTTATTTTATCTTTTAAAAAATACTATTTGGTAAGTGGAATAGCTCTTTGGAAAGGGATGGGGAAAGGATGCTGGAAAAATCTCTTATGATATAAGAAAAAGATATTCATAAAAAATTATTTTAAAAAAATAGAACAAAAAAGGAATTTTGGCCTGGTTCTGTGGTTTCATTTGCATGAGAAATTAGAAGTATGGAAATTCTCTCCACAGATAGAGACTGTCAAGAGGTCTCCAACATACAGTTACCTGAGGTACCAAAAGGTTAAGTGACTTACAAAAGTTCACACAGACAGGGTGCAGTATACAACAGAGGCCAGACAGACAAACCTGAATATTGGCATCCCTGATTCCAAGCCTAACCTTCAAACACTAGAGCATGCTGTCTATAATCACCAGAATAGCAACACATTTACATAATATATTAGTGTTTACAAGCCACTTTCTTCACAAATACCCCATCAAATAGGAAAAATATACATAAGGAATATGTACAGCATGTGACACAGGAGGGCAAAATGGACAACTATCTTAATAAAATATTTCCATGACTGTTATGTATGTATGGAAATGTTATCATCATTTAACAAGGATTGAATATACCGTTTCAATTAAACATGAACAAATGTAATACTAAATAAAAACATGATAATAAATGTATTTTAATTAATAATTATTTATAAAAGCTTATGTGCCAAAGAAGTTAGATTGGAGAAGGAAATAATTTTTAAAAAGAAAGAAAAGGTCAAAGGGCTTTTTTGTAAATGAAGAAGAAAACAGAGGAAATGACAGAAGGTACCAATAAGGAAATATCAATGCTAATGAACCCTTCTCCTCCTAATACTGATCCTTCATATTACACAAGGTAAAAGCAATGATTATTTAATCTGATTTGACAAGAACTTCAAAGTTTTCAAGATTACCTGAAGTGTGGATTTATATGCACTACAATTAACAATGGCCCTCTCCCTAAGTGTAATTGTGCTTTGAGATATTATTAGCTTACTACAGTATGAAGCCTACACAATTAGTAAGATATTTTTAAAATGAGCTTTTTGTCTTATCACCTGTAAAAACTCTCAAAGATATGCCTTACAAATAGAATTTTCTAACCTGTTTAAAAGTTTTCTAATGATATGTTTCAGTGGGTTTTAAATGTATTTGCTAAAAAATACAAAAAATATGAAAAAGCTCCTGACCTTTAAGTCCCAGCTTCTCACCTTCAACAAAAAGCTTTTCCCAGTCTTCCCTTAGTTAAAATCTTACATTTGATTATCTTTAATTTACTTGTCTTGTTTGTGCTTAGTTGTTTGCATGTTGTCTCCCGCATTATAAGGTAAGCTTCTTGAGGCCAGGTACTATTTCTGCCTTTCTTTTTATTTCCAGGATCTGAAAGTTCCTACCCTGTAAAGTAGAGCTTCTGAGTACAAAATGTCTTTACTATTACAACCATCCCTGAATGATAAGGTTTTCACTAGATGAGAAGATTTAGAATCTTCAGGGATGCTCTAGTTCAGTGATTCCCAAAGTGTGTGCTACGGCCCCCTGGTGGGTGCTGCAGTGATCCAGGGAGGCGGTGATGGCCACAGGTGCATTTATCTTTCCTATTAATTGCTATTAAAATTTTAAAAAAGTTAATTTCCAAGGAAGCTAAGTAATATTTTTCTGGAAAGGGGGCAGTAGGCCAAAAAAGTTTGGGAACCACTGCCCTAGAAACTAAAATAAAACAGGTCAGGATTACAAGGATTACTCAAGGGCCAAGGACAGCCAGAGCTGTGTAAATGAAATAGTTTTACAGCATCTTTTACATACATGAGACAGGACAACTACATCTGCCCATTTGGGAAATAATACAACAGAGAATCAATCAACTTCAAATACTAAGGATGGTATTATATATAACCTTTCCCCAACATATAAAAAATACATTTTGATTTCAATGAAAACTGCGCCCACATGGCCTAAACCTCACCAGAAGAGTCAAGATGAAAAAGACTATATTTGTTCCAGGATATATTCATACATTAGAACAAGGTTAGCGCTTCATGCTTCTCCCCATGTTTATCCCACGAGAGACCAATGCCTTTAGCACCTCCGTATTCCTGAGATTCTATGCTTTTAGCCAGAAGAAAAATGAAAAAACTTATAAAAAAATTTTTTAAAGAATTTTAACAGTCAAAATTAAACTTGAAACATCTGCAAGTTACTTCTATGCTTACATTTTGAAACCAAGGAAAGAAAATATCAGAATTCAATGTAATATATATATATTTTTTTCAGAGAAAATGTCACAATTTTATTAATTTTCAAATCTGTACTTCTATGTTTTATTGTTCATTTACCAAAATATGTTTCATTTTCTTACAAAAATTTTCATTTACTGCATAAGTATCTTAAAGATCTAGAACTGGCACACATATTCACAAAGAGGTCACATATAATCACCAAGCAGATTTTAATGAGCAAGTCCAAGTCCAGTTCTGTTTTTATACATATTCATAATGAATTTGACTAATACCATGGTTCAGAAATACAACTCCAAAGCTCAAACATTGTCTTATTGAAAAGTATTAGAAGCTAGTAAAATCACAAAAGGATATTTTTACAATAGACAATACAATTTCTGTTCATATAATGAAGCAAGGCTAACTAGACAGATCAAAGGATAACTGCTGTGCTTCTGATCACAGCGATACTGACCTACTACAACAGTATAGCTTTGTTTCAGAACTTTCCCTCATAACAAATGATAGCTATAAAGGTTCATACTAACCAATCTGGGACTTCAAATAAAAGATAAAATAAGCAGAGGAATATTGGTTTTCTGAACACAGAACATCTCTTTTCAGGTGGAATAACAAGTCTGATACTGAAATACTTTTAGTCCCCATACGATCAAATGACAATGAACAGTAATTCACCGAAAGAGTTTCCCTTCTTCCCCCTGCTGTTTATCTTCAAAAGAAATGCATTGCTTCTGCACAATATATTATCATGTGAGATTTAGTCTCACCTGGCAAGCTCTTTAATTAAGTTTGCAATACGTCTTTTGTCTTCAGGACATAAGTCCTTCAAGCTGGCACTCTTCATTCCTCCATTGTGAACAATCTAAAACATAAAAGTTTTCTGTTAAAAAATTGATTTTTTACAAAGAAAAACATTTCTTAGGTTATTAATAGCAATATCTTTTAAAGAACAACTTCTTAAAGTAGGATTAGAGATAAAATTTCTTAGAATATTTTTCATCTAAGAGAGTATCTTTTACTTCAAATAAACCTATTTTCCCCTATGAATTGCTTGTCAATTGGTTTTGCGTTGTTTAACCAAGTCTATTCAACTCAATAAATACTTATTTGGTGCCTACTATGTGCCAGGCACTGGGCTAAGCCCTGGGAATACAAAAAGAGGGGAAAGATAGTCTCTGTGCTCAAGCAGATTACAATCTAAACCACCAAGTGATTAAAATGGAGACTATTTTGGTGCTTATCATCCAAATTTGGATCCAGGCAAGAAATATTTGTTGACTAAACCTTGGAGGAATCATCTTGAGTTACAGGTAGAATGAGGATCAACAGATCATCACTACATGCAGTCATCTGAGTACGTCCCTCTCAGCAAGGTCTCTGAACTCAACCCTGGAGATAATAAGAACTAACTGGAAAGATCCTTAGTGCCAGCATATAGTGAGTAACCTAAGATGTCCATGTAATGAGCCTGACATGAATCCCTATGCCCTTAACTCAGTGGTATTCATAAAGAACTTTCCCAAAGCACAAAAAAGCCCCAAATTTGGTATACCACAGGGTTCTCACTAGGATCAAGCATCTTCCCACAAAAGCCAGTAAATGCCTGAGTAAATCTGAAAATGGCCTAGTGGTATCTAAAGGTTTCTTGTCAATCATGTGTATGTATGAATTCACATTTGCACAGTGCAAACAAATGCTTTAAATTTCATTAAGACACCAGAAAACAATGTTTTTCCCCTTCTGAGTCTTTTCTAACTGGATTCTTCTAACTTAACAGCAAACTTTTATTATCTTTAGCAGCTAATATGCTTTTAAAGAGCCTTTTAAAATAAATTACAACTTTCCATAAACATTGATGGAATTACTCAATAATAACTATTTTAAAGCAATCAAAATAAAATTAACTTATAATTGTTTTATATAAATAACTCATTTCTTGGAATTCTGATCAAATTACACTGATTAAATCAAACAGGAATGACAATCTGTACAAAAAGAGCTATATGTCCAACTTAGATGGTTAGCAATATTATATTAGGCATTCTTAGAAAGAAATAGTCATTGAGATGATATTTGTGATTAAGAATCAGGGAAGTACAGCTCAAACTTCTGGGGGAAAATATATGTGTATATCTATGTATATACAAATATATACATACACACCGATATAATATAGATATATGTACATATATGTAGTCAATAAATAACAGGGGCAGAGCCTGAATCCAGGTCTTCCTGAGTCCCAAGTTAGCTATATACTATACCACACAGCCTCGCTCAAAACAATAAAAAGTAAGATTTTAAAATATTTAAAACAAAATTCAAGAAAAAGAAAATTACTCTAGTAAAAGAGTACATAAACAGTGAGAAGGTGGGTGGAGGAGGGTTGTGAGAAAAATGCTTTAATTATGACTTCCTTATCTCATGAAACTAAACAGCAAATATAGAACTAAAACATAATGAATAAAACATGTGCACTCCTACCCTCACTCTGCAAGATGCCTATCCCTTATACAAGTAGGACAAGAAAAGAGAACTGGCCTCTAAGCCAATGTATAGATATTACAAAAATCAGGGCAAGAAAAATGCATAATTCTCAAAGGCTATTAGAATGGCCTTAGTAAAAATAATAACATTTTAATAATAACAATATTTTATTATTATAGAAAACTTCTCTCAAAAGAACTTGAAACATTTAAGAAACCTTTTGAAATCCACAGCCTCCTGATCATCTCACCTTGGGAAATGCAGAGGTGGCATTCTACTCTCCAGGCTACATTATGGCTCTTTTCATGGCCTTTTGATTTTACCTAAATTGAAAATAAGTCCTCTGGAAGCACTTTGTGTTTCAGGCTGCAGGTAAAATATGTTAAATTTTTTTAAGCTTTTTCAAGTAGATATTTGATATTCTATACACGGAACAAAGATCTACATGAGGTGGTTCTCAATGTAACAAGCCCTTAAGTTTCAGAATTTCAGAATGGAAGCTAATGAATCCAGGATATCCAAATGCATTTTCTAGACTTACCCTCAGAAAGACCTGGGTTTGAATTCCTCCTCGGACATTTACCAGCTCCTTATATGGCCTTAGGCAAACCCCACATCTTTTCTGGACCTCAGTTCTTTCATTTTTCAAATGAGAGGGCTAGACTAGACCATTTCTAAGGTCCTTTCTAATCCTCCATAACATCTTTGTCACAAGTAGACACTTTCTTACCTTAGAATTCTGTATTGGTGCCCTGTCTCTACTAAGAGTCAGACCAACTTATCAGAACAACTCAAAATATCTATATAAACATGCTTTATATAACCTACTCAGAAGGCTCCAACCAGTATGCTGCAAAATAACATCAGAAATAGTCCTTTAAGCAAATTCCTATCTAAGATTATAGCTCAGATAGGCAGTCTGTAAAGGTTTTTCTCCTCAAATTTATTTAAAGCTCCACCCCCACGAGTAACCAAAACATACTTAAAGAAGGCATTTGAGTTCCACATTTTATATTCCAAGGTACTACATTCATACTACACTAATGAAATTCTCTCTAATGATATAAGTCACTTTGCAGGAGCCATTTCATTTTTGTCAGAGCTTAGCACAATGCCCTATATTTAAATATTTATTAAATTAAATACATGTTTATGAGAATAAAAAGTCTTTGAGGTCAAAAGTTGTCTTATTTTGTGTTCATTAATCAGTAAATCATAGAATTTTGGAGGAAGAAGGAATCTCAGACATTATCTAATCTAATCCCCTTCAATTACAGAGAAAGAAATTGAGATCCAAAGAGTATTTAAGTTACTTGCTGGAAGTCACACTACATTGATAGTTAATTAAAGAGATGAGATTTATTCCTAATTCAATGTTCTTTTGACCAAGCTAGTGGATAATATATTATATAATATATATAAATATGCCAAATGGTTAATGATTTTTTTCAAATATAAATACTTTCACTTATTAAACCAAAAGCAACCTTTTCTAGTTCCTTCTATTCTAAGCTTTCATTTATTTTCTTCTAGAAAATCCTTTGATTGACAACCAACAAAAGAAAAAGCATCATGGTACCATGAAAAGGTAACCGGATTTAGAATCAGAGAACTTGGATTTTAATCCTACCTCTGAACATCACTATCTATATAGTGACCTTGGGCAAGCCATTCAACTTTTCTGACCTTCTTTATCCTCATCTGTAGATGACCTTTGAGGTCCCTTTGAGCCTTAAATCTATGATCCCACAAGCCTATTAACATTTCAAAACAATTTCTTGGCTTTTTGCATATTGTTCATCTTCCTCCATAATCCCATCTATCTGACATGAACTAAGAAGAGGGTTTTTAAGATGAGCTGAGATTTTCATCTTTAAAATTCTCAGGATTGCATCTCTGGATGAGAACGGGTGTGCATGGACAAAAACTCCCTCAAAAAACCCCAACAATTCAATCATTCAACTAACCAGTCAAATCAGTCAAAAAGATGACTGATAAAATTAGCCTGTCAATTCATTCAAAATAATCAAACCATTCATGTCCAGCCTCCCATATCTATAATCAATAAAAAAGATATGGCTACAGTAACCAAGGCAAAAGGAAGGTATATTTTACAAATAGATGAAAATAGACAAACTTAAACAAATTATTTTGTCCTCAACCTGCTCTTCTCCAATTATTGTAGTATTTATCACAAGGTTCTCTATCTTAGAAAAACTGCAGCAATCTTTCCCCTGGTTAGTACTCTCAGGAAAAGTTTGCTTTGCTATTTGTCCTATATTTTTAAAAACTAATATTTTATTTTTTCCCAATTATATGTAAAAATATTTTTTACAATCTTTTTTTCAAATTTGGAGTTCCAAACTTTGTCCCTCCTTCCCATATTTCCTCTCTCACTTCTTTCTATTACTCTCCTTTTCCCTCCCTGAGATCAAAATATACAATTTGATATAGATTTTTACATATGCAATCATGTAAAATATTTTTCCATAGTAGACATTTTGTGGAAAGGATCTCAGGCCAAAAAAAAGGGAAAGGAAGTGAAATATGATATGTTTTGGTCTGCATTTGGACTCATCAGTTCTTTCTCTAAAATTAGTGGGTCATTGAATTGCTGAGAATAATAAAATATTTCTGTTACTGGGTGCAGTTCTTCTACTTCTGCTCTCTTCACTTTGTATCAGTTCATGTAAATCTTTCCAGGTTTTTCCAAAATCATCCTGCTGACATTTCTAATAGCTCAATGGTATGCTATTATAATCATATACCACAATTTGTTCAGCCATTCTCTAACTGATGAATAATCCTCCAATTTCCAATTCTTTGCTACCACAAAAAGAGCCACAATAAATATTTTTGTACAAATAGATTCTTTTATCTTTTTAAAAATCTCTTTGGGATACAGACCTAGTAATGGTATTGTTGAAACAAAAAGTATGCACTCAACCCTACGTTCTTTAAAGTTTTCAATTCAGTTTAAAGGAAGTTTGACTCAGGCAATTTTGTTTCCACATTTTTAGACATTAAAAAAGCACTATTTTTGCAGTGTTGTTGACAATTCAAGTTAAAATCTAAACTATTTATCAAATTCTGAGCTTACTAACTTCCTTATATTAACTTCATCTCCCATCTAAGCGGTACTAGCAGCACTAAAAGCAAGCAGAAAATAAGGAAAATGAATGCTTATCTTAGGACAGACTGTTGAATGACAGTATTCCTCATGCATTTTGTAAAAAGAAAAAATTCTGTGTCCCAAAGTGTCTACATTCAGCTAAGTGAACAACATTTAAACTCCTCATAGTAGGCTGTCAACAAGAATCCAAAATCAAAGGCATGCTAGGATCAAAATAAAGCATAACTATAACACGTAAAGAAAGCCCAAGTATGGTTACAGAGTTTAAAGAACACTAAAATCAGTCAGAAGACTAGAGTTTTGTTATCAGTCCTGTCAGTGATTTACAGAGTAGATTTATAGAGTATCTTGAGCAAGTTACTTAATTGCACAATATCTCAGATTCTCTTCTATCCAATGAGGAGGATGATAATTTCCCTAAAAGCATTATCTAAGAGACCTTTTTATTGTTCTGCATCATTATATATAATAAATCATTCTGATTACTTCTAGCCAGCCCCATCAAGTCACCTCATTGAGCCTCAGTTTCTTCAGCTGCAAAATAAGGATGTTCAACAAGGTGTGGGAACTCCCTGGGCTCTAATATTCTATGACTATGGGGTTCTAAGGTTCCATCTCTCAGGGCTTTTACTGCAAACAAAGGCTGGATCTGGCTCTGTTGTTAGTAACAGGCCTTCCCAACCTGGGAGGAAGAGGATAATTTTTTAAATTAGACCTTAAATAAACATGAATGATTAAGCTAAAGCAAATTTGAGCAATTGTCATTTCCTAACAATTTTGGGACACTGACAGCCTCTATCATGTCATCATGCCATGAAAGTAACCGGTAGGCAGGTTTTCAAACCAGCAGAACATAAACTCTGGCAGGTTCTGTTAAACTAGAAAACTTCAAATCTGAAGCCCACAATGGAATGTGGGGTAGGTCCCCTGAAGCACAAAGAAGCTCATCATTAGAGGCATTGCCACCAGTCATTTTTTTTTTCATCCATGGAAACTCACGAAGAGACAAGTATATACAAGGAAGGTATCTACATCAAAGAGGGGAACATGCACTCAGATTATAGCACAGCTCTCAAGTACTGAAGAACTATATACTAGGAGAATGATTTAGAGAATATCAGTGAGGCTTTCAGAGAATACTACCAGAAATAAGATGGAAAATAAATCAAAAGAAAAAGTTTTTCTTCTTTCCTGAGCTGAAGAATAGTATGTTCCCAGAACAGAAAAGTAGTAAAGTCCTAGGACAAGGGCCTAATCTAATCATGCAAAGGATGAGTGGTTCCCAAATTTTTGGGGGAAAAAAAGACTAAACAATTTTAATGTGTATTACAGCAAATGTTCAACAGTTGCCTAAACAGGGCAGTCCCAATGAGACCAATGCTTAAAATAAAAAATATATACCTTCCATTTTGTGATAAATCCCATCTGACCTTATCATAAGGATTTAGAGACATTCTATATTTATCATATATATCTATATATATCAGCAGTTTAGGCCAATATTAGACAATATAATCACTACTGTGAACAAGTATTTAAGTATCTGTTATCTATAAGGCTCAGAGAGACTAGAAATATAAAGAAGTGTATAATTCTTCTCAGAAGGGAATGTATGTATTATAATCTATAATGTAAAGTTTAAATTCTTTTGAGAGTAATTTCAGGATAAGAAATTTGCCATCTCCCCAGAATCCAGACAACGAACCTATTTGGAGAAGGCACTATGAAGATGCCTGAAGACCACACACTGCACCAGAAGATTCTGGCCAGAGTGAACTTCGAGACATGGTGAATTTGAACTTGGGGGGTGGGGGGATGGTTTGAACGTATTTATTTTGAATGGACACTTTTATGCCAGAAAGGGGACTGCCTCCTAAATGGCCTTTTGTCAATGTGCCAAACATTGGTTTTGTTCTTTCCCTTTTATCTCCTAATTATTGTAAACTTTAATTTGATTATGTTTTCATGATCCATTGGGGAGACTGGTCTCCCAAAAGGATCACAAGGGGGAATGTAAAGTTGAAAAGACCTTGTAACCCCCCCTTTAAACTACATTATCCAAACTCCCTTTCACCATACCCATAATTCCTCAAGCTTTTTCCTATTGGTTTTGGGTTTTCCCAGGCTGTTTTGAAATGGGAGTTTTAGTGTGGTCACGGGGGTTTTTGGCACAGGAGGCAGTGTGGTGAAGGGGACTCTTTCCCCACGTTTTAATAAATCCTTATAAATATCATACTTTGGAGGCATTGAATATTAATTTTAAAACTTACAGAAGTAAAACATATGCTCCTGACTTCAAAGAGCTACAGATATAATGAAAAAGATTAATAATGAAAATTACAAAAGGTAAGTACCCTTTCAACAGCTCAAGTAATTCAAAGTTACAGTGTAGGGAGAAAAAAATTCTCTACAATTTTAGAACCAAATTTTTGTTTCCTCCAAAACCTACTACTTCTAATCAATCCTCTTTTTGTCACTATTCACTCAATGGTCAATATTCAAAATGTCAATGTTATCTTTGACTCCTTCCCTTTCCTAGTTTCATCATCAATTAAATGAAATTATTTCTAAAGGTCCATCTCTTTTCAGAAGCAAATTAAATGCTGAATCTTCCCAATTCTATAGTCTCTCTCCAAAATGTCTCATTATTTATTAAACATCTACTATGTATTAGGCACTAAGAATACAAGTACAAAGAATGACATAATCCCTAATTATAGGGACTTATATTCTGAATGAGTAAGAACAAGAAACACATTTTTTAAAAAATATATTCATTATAGCTATATTTTTCTCTCTGTCTTTCTCACCTTCTAGAGCAGGGGTCAGCAACCTTTTTGGCCATGAGAGCCATAAATGCCACATTTTTTAAAATGTAATTTCATGAGAGCCGTACAGTGCTCACAGTGCGCGCTCCTGTAACAGTGCGCACTCCTGAAAAAAAATTAACTTTATTGCTCCTGCAGAAAGAGCCATATCTGGTCCTAATTATAGGGACTTATATTCTGAATGAGTAAGAACAAGAAACACATTTTTTAAAAAATCATATAGCTATATTTTTCTCTCTGTCTTTCTCACCTTCTAGAGCAGGGGTCGGCAACCTTTTTGGCCATGAGAGCCATAAATGCCACATTTTTTAAAATGTAATTTCATGAGAGCCGTACAGTGCTCACAGTGCGCGCTCCTGTAACAGTGCGCACTCCTGAAAAAAAAGTAATTTTATTGCTCCTGCAGAAAGAGCCATATCTGGTCCTCAAAAGAGCCAGATATGGCTCGAGAGCCATACATTGCCAACCCCTGTTGTAGAGGGTAGAGGGGTAGAAGCAGCTAGGTGGCCCAATGCATAGAGTACCAAGCCTAAAGTCAGGAAGACTCATCTTTGTGAGTTCAAATATGTTCTCAGACACTTACTAGCTGTGTAATCCTGGCTTAGACATTTAACTCCACTAGCCTCAGTTTCCTCATTTTAAAAATGAGCTGGTAAAGAATATTGGGATATTGCCAATCACTTTGGCATCTTTGTTAAGAAAACCCCAGAAGGGGTCATGAAGAACCAGACAAAACTCAGAGACCACGATATATATGTACATATATACACATAGTTGAGCATAAATAAAAATATTTATATAAACAAAGTAGTTTAGAGGAGAGGGATATAGCATTTGTGGGGGAATTAAAGACTTAATGTAGAAGAAAGTGCTTGAAATTCATCTTAAGGGAAAAATCTCTAAAGCAGAGATTCATTCAGACATGGGGGGCAGCCAATGTAAAGAGAAAGGAAATGAAATTGTTTTGTGAAGAACAGGGAAAAGGTAGATTTAGATAGATCAAAGACTAGGGAAGGGAATACTGTCCAAGCTGGAATAAAAAGGGTTAGAAACAAGTTGCATGGGGCTTTAAAAGCTAAACAGAGAAAGTTATACCTTATCCTAAAGACAATAGGGAGCCACTGAAGTTTGAGTTAGAAAGTAACATTAGATTCACTTTGACAATTGCATAGATAGAGAGGATATGGACTAGAGGCAGGGAGACCTACCAGGTGTCTGGTTCCAAGAATCTAGGTAAGAGATGATGAGGCTCTGAACTAAATTAATCTGTGTGAGTGGAGAGAAGGAATCAGATGCAAAAGAAGTTTTTCAATTTAGCCAATATAGAAGGTAAAGAAAAATGAGGAGTCTCTGATAATATCAAGGTGACAAAAGGTTACTAACTCTGAAGGATGAAAATAAGGAAGTTAAGAAAAAGGGAGAGAAGAAAAGAAGTTCAGTTTGGGACATATTTACTTTAAGATGTCTTTGGGACATATGATTTGAAATACACAAAAAGTCAATTTGTGATATGAAAGTGAAGTTTGGAGGACAGGCAAGAACTGGATATATAGATTTGAGAGTCCAATGTGGATGAAGAAAAAGATAAAGAAAAGCACAACATCATCAAAAATCCAGCAAGAGGGCAGTCAGAGTCAAAAACAAAGAGTTTCAGAAATATTCAGCTGCAGAAAAGACCATCAGATTTGGGAATTAAGAGATCATTGCTAACTTTAAAAAGAGTAGTTCCTGCTGGGTGATGAGATCATTAGCCAAACTGCAAAGAGACGAGTAATGGAAAAGTAAGTAGAGACAATTGGCAAAGACAACTTTTTCAGGGTGTGTGACTGAGGATGAGAAGGAAGATATGGAATGAAAGCCAGAGGATGGTAGAGTTGAGCAATGAAGAACTCTGGTGGTATTCACTGGATCCACAGATCAAAAGGTCACAGATTTAGAGTTGGAAGGTATATTAATATGCCATCTAGTCCAATTCCTTCATTATACAGATTAAGGAACTAAGGCCTATAGAGGTTAAATGACTTTCTTAAGGTCACAGAGGTAGGCTATCTAGGGAAAACAAATATTTACAACTTCAATCTCAAAAAGTTATTAGAACTCATTATAATAAGCCATTCTTCTAGGAGTTCATGTTCCTTCTTAGATAATAAATCCCTCAAGACAAGAATTGTGTTTTATTATCTTTGTACAAACTCCACCTAACCCAGGTACTTAACCAAAACTAAATACATGTTTATTGATCTGAGATAACTTTGGGCTAAATTATAATATATATAATAAGACATTCAAGTTTTGTGTACATTAAAATCTCTGAGGAAAAAACCAGTCTAAACAAAGTTTTCAATCTTATTTTTCCTTTATAATGTACCTGGGGCAGATAGATGGCACAGTAGATAAAGCCTAGAGTCAGGAACACCTGAATTCAAATTCAGCATCAGACACTTACTGCTTTTGTGACCTTGTTTGCCTCAGTTTCCACATCTAGAAATGAGTGGGAGAAGAAAATGGCAAACCACTCCAGTATCTTTGCCAAGAGAACCCCAAAAAGGAATCACAGTCAGCCACAATTGAAAAGAACTAGACAATAACAATGTCCTTAAGCTAAAGATCTGCCCATTAAAGAGTAACAAATAACATTAAAAATTACATATAAATTTAAAAAAGACTATGTTTTTGTTAAAGTAAATTCATACAATCATAGAATTTGGAACTGGAATGTTCTAGGCTGAACCCACCCCCTCCCCCACATCACTGTCATTACTGTTTTACAAATGGGGAAACCAAGATCTAGGGAGGTTATATTTATTCAATCAAGGTCACACAGATAATAAATTAAAGATCTGGGACTAAAACCCAGATCTTCTGACTTTAAAACATAATGTTTTTCTCTCTACAATGCTCTGCCTGATTCTGTCTAGATCTGTGACAGTGTGTCAAGGTCCTATAATTTCATTGGTGTAGGAATCTCTGCAATCAACAGAGATCATAACATGATTTTGTACACAGAATAATTTAAACTCAGATCTTCTTGATTCCTAGACCAGCACTCTATCCATTATCCCATGCTACCTTTAACACATACAGCAGGCAAGATAGTCTCCTGAGCTTAAACTTCAAATCCTATAGGATAGCAAGGATGATAGACAATCCTGCATATTATAATTCCTACATAAAAAAATACTCATATCCCCAAAATATAGTACAATAAATATCCAAAAATGAAATGTTTTGCAGAAGGTCTTGGAATGTTTTCCTGTATATCTTTTTTTTTTTTTTTCATAAATCCTTCCATCTTGGAGTCAATACTGTGTATTGGCTCCAAGGCAGAAGAGCGGTAAGGGCTAGGCAAATAGGGGTTAAGTGACTTGCCCAGAGTCACACAGCTGGGAAGTGTTTGAGGCCAGATTTGAACCTAGGACCTCTGGTCTCTAAGCCTGGCTCTCAATTCACTGAGCCACACAGCTGCCCCCTTTCCTGTATATCTTAAAGAACTGAAGTAGATAATTTCCTATTTGAGTATGGAGAGGAACCTGGTCTGGCAATGACATTCCCTATAGCCTATCATCCACCTTAAATGAGGCAGTAGAAACAGCCTGGTTAAGTTCTCAAGGGTTCCTTTGGCCACTGGACTCCAGCCCCTGGGCTGCCTTGTGTACCTTTTTTCCAGGCTTAAGATGCTAAATAAAAATAAGAAATTCTACTAACCTCTTTACATGTTGAGTCTCCTGCACCTTTGAAAGGATCCATGGGGACAGAAGTATCAGCTGACTTGGAAGCCTTTAGTTTAACATCAGGTTTGGGAAATTTCAACTTACTTCTTGCTCTACTATTTCTTGTTGCAGAAATTCCTATGGAGGGCCAACAAACACAGTTTCAAAAAATGGTATCCTCTAGTACTTGGATTCCCTTAATAACAACATTTCCCTTAATATTCTTTACTTGATGTGAACTAAAATAAGAAGCTTGCAGGTAAAAGATAAACACTAACATCAAATTCTGTTAATGCCCTAAAAATCCTTAAGACATCTGAGCCTGTATTTCAAGTCAACAAGGCTATCAGGAGATAAAAAAAAAAAACAGAAAGAAAAGAATTAAATAATAGGAATATAGACTTAAAGTTAGAAGGGGTTCAACTTCATCTTACAGATAATGAAGCCAAAGCCCAGAGAAGTTAAATGACTTGCCTACAGGACATGAGTAGTAGGTCAAAGACATAATTTGAATATTAAGTCCTGTGATTCAAAAACCAGCACTCTTTCTACAATACCAGGTGACCTATCAAATACATCCTTTAATGCGGTGATTCCCAAAGTGGGTGCTATCACCCCCTGGTGGGTGCTGCAGCGATCCAGGGAGGCAGTGATGGCCACAGGTGCATTTATCTTTCCTATTAATTGCTATTAAAATTAAAAAAAATTAATTTCCAGGAGCACTAAGTAATATTTTTTCTGGAAAGGAGACAGTAGGCCAAAAAAATTTGGGAACCACTGCTTTAATGTATTTTTAAAAATAAAATAAAAAAAATACTGCCATAGATTTTGATATGGATAACATCTGTGGATTAATTATATTATTCAGAACCACCTCTCCCACACCCACTAACAAACTAATAAGCTTTAAGAGTACATTACCTTTTTAAGGAAGAAGAAAATTTTTCTTAAGAGATTATATTGTTTCCCTCCAAAACCCTCCCCCTCTTGCTAACTTCTCTATTACTATTCTCAGGTAGTTCTGTCCTCCCAGGCACCCCGGCTTAAAACAAAGTGCCATCTGCTCCTCACTCTCAGTCTGCCCCCCATATCCAGCCAATGGATGTCTTGTCATCTCTCCCCCCTATTCATAGCCCATGTATATGCCCCTTTCTCTCCTCTAACCCAGTCAGCACTCTAATGAAAACTGTCATCATCTCCCACCTAGAATATTACAACAACCTGCAAGCTGATCTCCCTGTCTCAACTCTCTACCTAACCCAACCCATTCTCTACTCTTCCTAAAATGTAAACTTGACAATATCATCCCCCTATTCAATAAACTCCAATGATTCTTAATTACTTCTATGGTCAAAACCAAAATTCTCTGCTTGGCTTTCAAAGTCCTTCATAAGGCAGACCCCTTCTGCCTTTCCAATCCTCTTATACTTTTTACCCCTTACCTACTCTACAATCTGTGATACTTATCCCCTTACTATTCCTCATAGGAAAAGTAGCAAGGTAGTATTGTAAATAGTGCTGGGCCTAGAATCAGGAAAATATGAGTTTAAATCCAGCCTCAAACACTATCAGTGTGACTCTGAGCAAGTCACTTAACTTATCTCTACCTCAATTTCCTCAAATGTAAAATGAAGTTTCTAATAGCTCTTATCTCACAGGGCTGTTGTAAGGATCAAATGAGATATTTGTAAAACATTTAGCACAGTCCCCGATTCATAGTAAGTGTTCTATAAATGCTCATTCCCTTTCCCACCCCTACTATTGTCCCAACTCTGAACATTTTCACTGATAGTCCTGCATGTCTAGAATTCTGTCCTGCCTCATCTCTGCCTCTTGGTTTTGAAAACTTTCTTCAAGTCTCAGTTCAAATCGTACCTTCTGTAAGAAAACATTCATAATTATCCATAATCTTAGCACCTTCCCTCCCAATATATCCTGTATACATTTTGTTTGCGTGTAATTGTTTACATATTATCTTCCCCCATTAGATTATGAGCTCCTTGAGAGTAGAAATTGTTTTTCGCCTGTTTTGTATCCCCAGCATATAATACGATGTATGTCCCATGTAGAAGGCATTTAATAAATATTAGCTATCTAGATACATTTCCAACCAGATCCATTAACAAAAGAGAAAAGGAAAGTGTTTGTGAAAAAAAAAAGATACCAACTAATCCTAGATATTCAAAAGAAACAAGGCCCCATACCCTCCTTTGGTTTAGTTGAGGCCTTTACTGATTCATTAAGTTGTTAGTGTCTCCCTATCCCATTGTTATAGAATATTTTGTATCTATGTATATCTTGACGAAATCACATTGTACACACCAATAAAATATAAGCTCCATTTAGGCAGGGATCACCGTATACAGTACACAATGATGGCTTATTCAATACTAAACTAGGTGATTTAACTATGTTCCAGCTGTGTGACCCTGGGCAAGTCACCTAACTCCTATCCCTTGCCACTCTTCTGTCTTAGAACTGATATTAAGACAGAAGGTAAAGATTAATAAAAAACAAAACTAGTTGATTTAACTGTAACTGAAAAACAGTTCTGTCTTTACCCCTGTATAAGCCCCACTCTATGCCCCAGCTCTACTGTACTGACATAAAGAAATCATACCTTCAATATGAAGCACTGCATGTTCCTCATCAGAAACTGTACATGAGAGCATTAAGGGAAAAGTAAATAATCAAATACTGCTCTTGCCACATTTTGACATAATTTACACTTTCCTTTACCCTTAAAATGTAAAACTAGCTTTTCAAAGAACTGGAAAATAAACTATTCAAAAAACTGAACGGAGTGCAGTTAAACAGATTCCTAAGAAAATTAATCTTTCTTTGTATAGATATAGCTGTCATCTAAATTGCTTTGTAAAACTGCTTTGAAGGCTTTTTGGCATATCACTACAAAACTAATCTCACCTTCTTGTATTAGTATCTCCAAAATTTAAGGGAAAAGTTACACTATGAAATCTATTTTTAGGTTTTGCCCTTTGCTTTTCAATTAAGGGGATTACTTTCCATTTTTGAGTAAGGAATTAAGAAAGTACTGTAAATGATTTGTTTTTTCATCACCAGGGAAACTTGGCAAGTTACTTTAAGCAAAATGAACAGATAATTTCACAATGATCTTTAATTATGAAGTACAAACTAATTTTGAAGGACAAGTAAATAATGCAGAAACAAAGACAATTTCTATCCTACTACATAAAATGTCTATTTTTTTTTCATCTTTTCAGACACAAAGGAATTTATGAGCAAAAATTTTTTTTTTAGTTTTGGAAAGAGAAATTCAGGAAAGTCAAGATTACAACAACATCACAGAAAGAAAATCAATATAATTTAAAGAAATCTTCTCCAAGTGACTAGAAACTCTTGGCACGGTATCCAAAACTAAATAGCCTTTTTATATTACTCTTGTCTTCCTTGACTCCAAAAACAGTATTTACTTTACCAACTAGATAACTCTAGTTTGCTCTCCCTTTTCTGTTAAATTACTTTATCCTTCCATTTAAAGTTCTAATCAAGTATCATCTCCTTTAAAATCTCTAGAAAAACATCCCTCCTAATTGCCACTCTCCAGTTAATGATCTTACCCCAAAACTTTACTACAACTACACAACTCTCTAAAAATACATAAAATATAATATTGTGTCATACTTCCCTAAGTTAACATCTTTGTCCCCAAATAGATTATAAACGTAAGTGAGGACAAAGAACTAGATCTTATTTAAACTTTTAAGATGTGCAACAATTGCCAGGTGATAAAGTCACTAATTATAGATCCCTAATTGTTTTGTTGTAGAAATTACAAGAACAAACCAAAAACGGGAATTTTAAAAGAATTCCTGGAGAGTATGTCCAGTTCTACTCAAAATCTAAAGATTATAATTAGTAGTAATGAAATAAATATTAATATCTAGCCCAGAGCTTCTCTTATAGTGACAGCTCTAAGGAATCCACTTCCAGTACTATCTCAAATGTCTTTTAATAATGATTCATATAACTTTTCAGCAGACCCATGAGTATCCATATAGTCATAACTGGTCATGTTCTGCTTTTCCAGACCTAAGGTCATACAGCTAGAGGGAAAAAGAAACAGCATAAGCCACCTAGTCCAAGTCATTCATTTCACAGATGAGGAAACTGAACTCAAAAGAGGCTAAATGATTCCTCCAAGGTCACCCTGATATTAAATATCAAATGGGATAAAAAAAAGTTTTCAAACACCAGGGCAAGTTCATACCAGCGTACCATGCTAGCTCCCTAATACAGTATCATTCATGTACTCTTTGTGTTACCTAATTTAAATTTTTTTAAATAGCAAGGAAAAATCAAATTCCAAGTTTTGACCAAGATCCTTAAAGCTGATACATAACATGCCTGTTAAAAACAAAGCAAGTACATTTTAGTAATCACAATTGCTGACATATTTGTTCTTACTATGAACTATCATGGAGCAGAAAGCATTCCACTGCTGTTGGGTTCATTTTTAGTCAGAACCCTGACTCCTAATATGACATCATGTTATATCTCACATTGCTGACCCATGAGGTATGTGTGGTTCTTGTGCAACATACCACAGATGAATTATATTGTGTAACAAGAAGAAAGATGATATTCATGAAAGACCAATATTCATAAAAGATGATGATATCTGGAGTTAGGGAAACTTCAATTCAAATTTCTTTAACTGATTTAATGGAAGCACTAGAAATATCTATTGTGAAAAACAAAACAAAGGGAAAGACTAGAATTTTGATATCTTGCAAGATTTTGTTTTCTTTTTTTTCTTTTTTTTTTTAAACCCTTGTACTTCAGTGTATTGTCTCATAGGTGGAAGATTGGTAAAGGTGGGCAATGGGGGTCAAGTGACTTGCCCAGGGTCACACAGCTGGGAAGTGGCTGAGGCCGGGTTTGAACCTAGGACCTCCTGTCTCTAGGCCTGACTCTCACTCCACTGAGCTACCCAGCTGCCCCTTTTGTTTTCTTTTTTAAGTGTTTTTTTTAAAGCTCAATTATGAAAACTCTAGATGATTTTTTAAACCATGATAAGTAATGATATACCAACCCAGCAAATGCACAACTAAATGATCTATAAATGTAATTATCATGGTCTATCTTGAGGTGACTTTTGTCCCTTATTTTCTTAAATTGAATCAAACTTTATTTTTTTTTAACCTAAGAATTTCTAAAACCTATACCACCACTCTTTTGTCTCCCAATCCATCATCAGAAAAAGGGAGATCAACATTTTACATTAAAGTTGAGAAATAGAGTCAGATGTGTTACTCTATATGGTTAGACTATATTTAGAGATCCATTCTTATAAGAATAAGATTAGGTTTAGATCTTGTATCTGCCAGTTAATTAGTACTTAATCTTAAGGAGAGGATCCTGGAGAACTTGCTGAGAATATGGCTTGCTCCACATAAATTCACAGTGGTCCAAAGCAAACATCTATAATGCTCCACAACCTTTCCATTAGAGTTCCTTTACTTGGGGTCCATGAATGTTTTTTGTTTTGATTAGTTCATGTATTTATATGCACAAATATAACAAATATATGTAACATAACATCATTACATATTATATTACGACTATAATAAAAATGTATGTAATACGCGCAGTACAACCAATTCATTAAAATTAGTTTCCTTTGTAATTCTTTGTATTTTATTTTGTATATTTAAAACTATTCTGAGGACTTCACCAGACTGTCAATGGGGTTCATGACAAAATAAAAGGAAAGAACTCCTTCTCTAGAGTCACTACTATCACTATTAAGACCTAATGCCCATCCACACCATACCTTACCACAGCCTCAACTGACAGACCCATCAGTCCCAGACTAAAGCTCTGCCCCACTGATGATCACAGTAGCGAAGCACCTCTACTCTAAACCTGTGCCCATCAAGCCTAGCACCTCCCCTGACGCCAAGTCACTCTAGAACCCACAGCAGGGTATCCAGGCCTGGGTCCAGAACAGATCCTCCCTCCCCCAGCCTCAGGAGACAACCTTCCAGGGTCACAGAGCGCCTTCCAGGCAGCACCCGCAACTCAACCCACGCGCCCCACTTTTTCTTCTCCTTTCGAGGTCACACCCTTTCCCTCAAGGACCAGCCAAAGTTTGACAACCACCAAGATACCCCTGTAGGGCTTAAATGGGGGGCAGAGGACGGAGGTCATACACAGGCGCGAGAATGGAAGAAAGCTCTGACAGCAGATCAGTTGCAGGAGAATCCAACTGGGGACTCCTGCGACCATAGAAGCCGCTGCGGTCGCTGCCGCCTCTGCGAACAGAAAACCGGCTGCTCGCTCACCTGTCCCGCTGGAGAAAGACCCCCCAGGTACAGGGACGGGGAGGAAGGATTTGTGCAGACGCCCTCACCAGCACCTCCCCACCCAAGCCCCAATCCTTCATTTCCCTCCCAACCTAGCGTGTGCACTGGCGCCCCCTGCCCGCCGGGCAAAGGATACGGTCCCGGCTCCAATACGCCTCGACCCCCGAGCCGGTGACTGCCGTCATATCCGCCATCTTGAAACAACCGCCACTCCCGGGGTCTCCCCTCGGCGGCACCGCCCCGGTCGCCAAGATCGTCCCCCCATTGGTTCTGCTATGTTTGAGGCCCTCCCCCACCGCTGACATGTCTTGGCCCCCAGGGGAGGGAGGAAGGAAGGAAAAGCGGAAGAGAGGTGCTGTCTGGGAGTTGTGGTTTGGTAACCCTTCCCCTGCTTGTCAATCTCCAATTGAACCCCAGAGAAGGAGTGCAAGGTCCAGAGCGAGGAAGAGAAAACTACGATTCCCGGCATGATGGCTCCCATCGCCTCTTGAGGTCCAATGGGGAAGAACTCCTCCTACCTCCTTGCCCCGCCCCCGGATTCACCCTGACCCCTGACCCTTGGGCTCGCTCGGACAGAGGGAACGAGCCATGGAGGACCGATCGTTGCAGTGTTTGGGTGGCAACAAACCGCACCTGGAGAAACTAACTCTGGGGGTCGCCCGTATCCTGGGTCAGGGGGCAAGGACAGGGGGGAGGTGGAAGAGTGATGGTATGGGAGGGAAGATATCAGGCTGGACAGGAAAGGCCTGCCGAAGCGTTGTATGGGATAGGGGTGCGGACGGAAGAGCAAGGAAGCCTCCCGGAAAGGGTCTGGAAAAGAGGGTGCTGAGAGATGGCAGGGCGGGGGGCAGGGACGAGAAGCCCCTTGGCTAGATCCCTTTAAGGTTTACAAAGAGCTTTTATCACAATGGCCCTGTGTAGTAAGTAATCGACTCCAGTTTCACAGAGGAGGAAACTGAGGCTTGGGAATTCCTAATAACGGACCATTCTGTAGACTTTGAGGTTTGAAAACTGAAGTCACCGCCACTCCCGTGACCTCTGATTTCAGAACCACTGACCCTTTTATCTCACGGTTTGGGAAGACAAAGACGGAATGAAGCAGGGAAAAGGAGTTATAAAGGAGTGTGGAGGTTTAGATAAAAATCCAATGCATCCCCTGTTCTCGATGCTGGGGGATACTGAGAGGAAATAATCCCTTCTCCAGAAGTTACAGGGAGGAAGAGAAGGCACAGAAGTCAGAAGATCCATGGCGAGGGACAGAGGGAAGTGAGGGCTTTACCCAGGCTTTAGTTTTACAAGAATTGAAAAGGTTGTCAAGGGAGTCCTGAGTGTTTGTGCTTGCAGATACCAATAACAGAAAGAGAAGAAAAACAACTTTTAACATTTAGGCAGTGGAAGGTCATTTATTCAACCAGATTTGTTCAACCAGAAGATATGATGGGCCAGCCACTAGGGATGGGATAAGAACTGAATTTGTGATTTTTCTTTCGTAAATGTAACTGCAAGTCAGCAGTTTCCTCTAAAATTCATAATCTCTGAGACATTGCCTCAAGCATTGAGAGGGTTAAGTAACTTGATTCAGGGTAACAGTCCTTCACAAGTGAGGCTTGAATCCAAATGGGCCTGCTCTCTATATACAATATCATGCTGTCTCTCAGTGCCGAAGGTACAGATAAAAAATTAAATCCTTACCCTTGAAGAGCTTGCATCCTATTGGAGGGGGAAAGCAGGTACATAGATAATTATATGCAAAATTCGCATAGCAGTGACAGAGTCTGAGCTTTGAAGAAGGATAGGGACACTATGACTTAGAGATGAATAAAATTACAGGCATGATAAAAAGATACAGAGGGAAATGTAAAGTAGTACTCTTCAGGGAACAGTAAACAGACCAGTTTGGCTAGAACATAGAAAATGTGAAATAAATCTGGAAAGGTGGACTGGTACTTGATTAAAGAACAAAATATGAAATTTGTATTTTACCTTAGATTGCCCATCAGTGTGCTTAGCTGGAACAATCCACATACAAGTTGGACCCAGAATTAACTAGGAAAAGATAATGTTGGATCACTTTCAGAAAACTGCAAAGCTCTTTATGTGAAGCCAAGCATTTTCCAGGAAAAATGCCCATCCTTTTAATACCATCATTTTAAACCAAATAGCTGAGAAGTATGGAATATAACAGCCTCTGAAGAACTGAATATCCTACAGAGGACAACAAAGAGGTACATGATGGGTATGAACAAGCTACAACATATAACCAATGGAAAACTTCCCCCCAAAACCTGAATTTAAATTCTTCGGGAAAATGTGGGATAAGAGAAAATGACCTGGTTGTACTCTGAGATCAAGGTATGGAAGATGGACAGCTCTATTGCACAGACATTTTCAGAATGTCAGGAGAAATCCAAAAAGGACTCTTTCACATTGGGTGGACATCCCCCTCCACAAATTATGGAAAGCCAAGTGTGTCACAGAAAATAAGCAAGGATAGGTTGTAGTTTCCACTGCTGAAGGAAACATCCACATCAATGAGATTACTTAACCATTTGTGTACTTCACAAGAGGAAAATAGTGGATCTTCTTGAGCAGGGGAGTGATATGATCAAACCTCTGCATTGGGAATAGCAACTTGGAAGCTTTGTGGGGCTTGAATTGGGAAGGAGAGGGACTTCAGGCAGGAGGATCATTTATAAGACTATTTCAGTAGACCAGGCAAGAAGAGATAACCATGCTGGATATGGGCAGAAGACAAATGTCAGATAAAAGTGGAAGTGAAATTGACAAGACTTGGCAAATTACTAGATGGGAGGGAAGAGTTGAAGATGATTCCAAGATTCCTAACCTGTATCACTGGAAGCATGTTAACACTTAACAGAAATAGGGAAGTTAGAAAGAGGGTCAGTTTTGGGAGAAAGATGGGTTTTATACAGATTGAGTTTAAGATGCTGACTAATATAGAACTAAAGTTAAGGAAACTGATTAAGTTTGATTAAATCAGTCTTGAGATTTATCTGCATAGAGGTGACACTTGAATCTATGAAAGCTGATAAGATCTAATAAAAAGAAAAGGCAGGCAAGGATAAAGCCTTTGAGATATGCCCCTGACATAAGAGGCTGGGACAAGGATGATGATCCTATAAAGGAGTCTCTGGTTTCACTATCTAAAGGTTTTGCTCAAACTCAGAGGAATCCTAGTTGCATAGTTCCTGAAATTATTTTAAAAGCATTCACCACAAATACTATCCAAAAGTTTTACAAGTAGGGCCAAACCATTGGTAGATTGGGTCACCCAAGAGTTATATTGGACAGGTGATCAGCCAGAAATAAACACTGCCAGTAAGGTACTGCAGCAGCTATAACCGTCCAGTTCACAATGATCTGTTGCAGTGATGGGCAAAGTTTTTAAAGAGGAGGCCAAAGGAAAGGAAATGCTCATCTGTCAGTCTGTTTCTAAGGCAACTCTTTCGAAGTTTCATTGTATTCTACTATTGTATGCTATATAGGTGAAGAATATCAATGACATACCAGGCATGTCAAAGCTGAGATAGAATGGGCACTTAGTAAATACTTGATAGCCCAATTTTTCCAGTTAGGAAGTTTGTCTACAAAGTTATTTGAAACTTAGCATTAATAAGCTTGAAATTGTGACTCCTTCACTTTATGGACCAAATAGCATAGTCTGTTACATGAACAAAGCTTGTACCTCCCATCATCCTATCCATTCATTTTGAGAATATGTTGATTATAATGTGGACTAGCTGAAAGAAAATATTTTTAACATAACCAATAACTACTGCCAGAAAAGCCACTTTAGTACAGTATTGTTAAATTGATCTTTAGTGTCATCTTGATAGACTCAGGACATCCAAAGGATTGTTTTTGCTTTCTTGATAAAATGCTCTTGAGACATCATATTTATGTATTTTTCTCTGCTTAGCCATTCAAATCAGGGCCATGTCTTATTATTTTTACCCCAATTAATACCTAGTATAGGGCTACATTCAGTGGATACTCCCTTGACTGAATAAGATCTCCAAGTCAGATCAAGTGCTGAACATTACCTTTCCAGATTGTCTCCATTCTCTAGCCACTATGTTGTAAATCAACATCTAGACCAGTTGGACAGCCCAGCCCAAAGTTCCTGCCAACTGAAGTCATGCATGCCTCCCAGCAGCTATGCCTAACAGACAGATTCCAGTGGGTAATTACTAACTGTTCACATGTATATGACCCATTATTCCTTCCCATCATCAGTCTGCCCTCTAAGTGACTTCACCCTCTAATTCTTGTTATTTTCAGTGTTTTTTGCCCTGTGGGAATTTAGGAACTTTGGTAGGTTATTCCTAATAGAGTCATATAATACTTGGTTGACTACTAAATCATCAGAATGTCTATAAAGCATTAGAGGATCCAGTGGCATTACCTGGTCTCCACAAACTAGATTTGGGGTAGGCCAGTACTCAAGTGGCCATTCAAATACATACTTAAATTTGTATTTATGTATGTGTGTGTAACCTTTACAATAATATCTTTAGGATAACATTTTTCCCAAGGAAAAGGAAAAATGTATGGATGGCTTTGCAAAGGTCATCTTACTCTATATATTTCTCTTCAATCAATTTTTATGAATTTTTTTTAAACCCTTACCTTCCATCTTGGAGTCAATACTGTGTATTGGCTCCAAGGCAGAAGAGCAGTAAGGGTAGGCAATCGGGGTCAAGTGACTTGTCCAGGGTCACACAGCTAGGAAGTGTCTTGAGTCCAGATTTGAACCTAGGACTTTCCGTCTCTAGGCCTCGTTCTCAATCCACTGAGCTACCCAGCTGCCCCCAATTTTTATGAAATTTTAACAGCCCACTCTACTTCTGCAGTATTTCTGGAATCATCTTTGATTTTTCCATCCCCTTTTAGACCCCACTGATTTCTACCTAAGTAGAATTTTTCTCACATCTTTCTAATTTCTATTGCTACTCCCTTAATTCAGACTCCCATTGTTAGTGCAGTAGCTTCGTATCCCTGCCTTCAGTCTCTCCTTATTCTAATCTTCACTATTTCTACTTTTCAGAATCTTAAAATTCAAAGGGACCATTTAGACCAGCCCACATCTAAACAAGAATCCCCTCTTGAACATACCTGACAAGTGCCATCCATCCAGCCTTTGTTAGATCATGTAAGGAGGAAGTCCTTAACTCTTAAGGCAACCTATTCCTCTTGTGGCTAGTTCTAATTGTTACAGAATTTATTATGTCAAATCTTGAATTTCCATCTCTTATCTCCAACATATTGTTCCTCATTCTGCCCCCAGGTCCAAATAACAATGCTCCATGAGACAGTCCTTCAGATATTTGAAGACAGCTATCATGTATTCCTGATGAGTCTTTTCTTTAAACAACCCTATTTCCTTCAACTAATCCTCATATAATAGGAATTTTTAAGGCACTATACTGTCTTAATTGCCCTCCTTTTAAAAATAAATTTGGGAGCAACTAGGTAGCTCAGTGGATAGAGAGCCACACCTGGTGAAGGGAGGTTCTAGGTTCAAATCTGATCTCAGGTACTTACTAGCTGACAACCCTGGATAACTCCAATTGCCTATCCCTTCCAGCTATTAGAAGAGCTATTGCTATTCATTCTAAGAAGGTAAAAGTTTTAAAAAATAATATAATTTTTTTCAATCGATAAAAATCTCTATCTCCCTGGGGAGCCCATGTTGAGAAAGAAACAAAACGTGTATAGCTAAGCAAAACAAATCTCTGCATTGGCCACATTCAAAAGATTTTTTTTTTCTTGAGCTATTTCATAAGACCTCTGGAATCATAGTTATTGCACTGAACAGAGTTCCTGAGTTTTCCAAAGTGTTTATGATATTATTGCTTTCATGGTTCTGCTCACTTCTCTTAGATGAGTTCATTTAAGTTTTGGGGGGTTTCTCTGAAACCACAGTCTTCATAATTTTTTTATTTTAAAAATGTTTGGATGTATAATTTTGGCACAGTTTCTGTGTGCACTAACATTACCATGGCCATGTCATGTAAATCAGTTATAATGCCTTTTTAGAAGCATTTTTGAGAAGCTATGTGATCAGAAACCACTTAAACCTAATGAGGAGAGTTGTTTCATTTATAGTATTTTCCCATGTTATTCCCCATGGATACAGGATATGGTACAGTTTCATCATCTTCAACATCTTCCTCATCATCCTTTTTCTGGGCAACTTTAGTAGCTCCCCTTCTATTGAACTTCTCTTTCAACTTATAGTTTTACTTCTTGTATTTAAGATTGCTTCTCATCACTCAAGATTGTTCCACATTGTGCCAAGCTTCTTCACTACACCCCAATGAATATGACAGGGTTTGTAGACTTAATTTTGGGATAAGATTCTGAACAGAAAGAAACTAGGTGATCATCATTTAGGGACATTAGGATCCTCCTTGTTACCTTTTTCTGGTCCATAGTCCTTCATTTATCATATTAAATTTAGATTTCTTTTTCCCTGACATAGTCTTCTACCTCTGAGCACTTTTTAGAAAACTCCAAAAATTTAACAGAACCTCTGGATTCTTATGCTTTTCCACAAGGAAAGTGTCAACAAACATCTTCTATTCAGTTTCTGGAGTCACCTTTAGCTATGGTGAACTTAATTTTATTTGCTTCTCTGAGCAGCACAAGGCAGGACACTTGGACAAGGACTCCATCAGCCATACATTAGCTAATTCCACAAGAGTCCAATCTTCCCCATTTCTTAAGGAACAGTAAGTGACATTCCATCACATTCATATACTGGAACTTGTTCAGCCATTTTTCAACTTATAGTTGCCATTCTAACACAATTCTTAATCATTACTCCCCTGCTCAGTAATCTTCAATGGATCACTATTAATTATATTTTTTTAAAGTTTGTAACTTCTTAGTGTTCAAGACTTTGTCACAAAATTACCAAGTTACTTGATTTAAGATAGTCTAGCATCTTGAGAATCAGAGCTACTTTTTATTTATTTTTTATAATTTTTTTTTAAACCCTTGTACTTCGGTGTATTGTCTCATAGGTGGAAGATTGGTAAGGGTGGGCAATGGGGGTCAAGTGACTTGCCCAGGGTCACACAGCTGGGAAGTGGCTGAGGCCGGGTTTGAACTAGCCCGACTCTCACTCCACTGAGCTACCCAGCTGCCCCCATCAGAGCTACTTTTAATTCCTAAATTCAGCCCACCTTTTCCATGCATTTCCTCATGCTGTCATCTAAGCCTAGAATGATTTAATCCCTTTTTCCTAACCTTTAAAGTGAATTCAAATGCCTCTTCCGTTATGCCTTATTTAAAAGCAACCTCTCCCTCATCAAGTCTTTAAAAATACTTTGCTTTTCTATTTTTATTTTCTTGTTCACTTTTAATTTGCATTATATGAATTCAAGTGAATACTTTTCTACTACTCCCTTCTATCTCTAATATATGATTCTGATTTTAGACCATAATCATGTTGAGGGTAAGGATTATATCATTCATCTTTGTTTTCTCAGTACTTTCACATGTCTCAACCTTCAAAAGGTCCATCATTTCCCAGTTATAGGTTCAATTCCTCTACTATTAAAAATCACAATTCTAGAGAGAACAGCTGGATAGCTCAGTGGATTGAGAGCCAGATCTAGAGACGGGAGGCCCTAGGTTCAAATCTGGCCTCAGACACTTCCCAGCAGTGTGACCTTCGGCAAGTCACTTGACCTCCATTGCCTAGCCCTTACCACTCTTCTGCCTTGGCTCCAAGGCAGATGGTAAGGGTTTTTATTTTAAAAAAAAAAAATCACAATTCTACATATCAACTTGATCTCAGTTAGATTCCTGGGTTAGAGCAGCCCTCCAGACACAGCAGAGGGAATATGCCTTTCACAGAACACAGGCTGGAAAACATTCTGAAAAAAGAAATGTAAAAATGGGCAGTAATCAAGGAAATTGAGTCAGAAGGACCCTTAGAGATGAACTAGTTCAGAATCCTCATAATTAAATCTATGGCCTAGAGAGGTTCAGTGAGTTGCACATCATCATTCAGTCAGTAGGAGAGTCTTGCACTAGAAGCCAGGCCTGTGGTCTTCCAGGTGGCCCTTTGCCTCTGCTCTTAAAGTCACATTCTGTTTCCTGGCTCTATGAAAAGAGTTACGTCACTTAAGCAAGAGAAATCTGAATAAAATAAAATCTTACTTTTTACCCATGAACCATCTTCCCTTCCCCAGTTCATTTCTTTTATCATCTGAGTGTGTTTCACTATCGTGAAAGACAGAAGGAAACGGACCAAAATACATTTTGCTTTTTCAAAACACTTTCACAGCAGTATCAATATACATTTATTACTTAAAGACATTCAAATATACTTGAAACCATGGCCTAGATTTGAGTCCCACCTCGAACATTATCTATGAACTTAATCAAGTGACCACCTCTCTGAACCTCTTTCTTCGTCTGTACCTCACAAGAATGCTGCTAATAGTAAATGAAATGAATTATGTACATAGTTTTTATATCCAGAAAATGCTATACAAATATGAACAATTGATATTAGCTCATTTGACCATCACAATATCCTTGTAAGATAAGGCAAGTATTATTCGGTTATACAATTTTTAAAAAGACCCAGAATGGTTAGAGAACTTGGTCATCAGAGGCCAGAATCAGTATGGGAACTCTGGCCTTCTTCCTTTTCCTAAACCAGAACAATGGAAGAATTTGCTGATGCTTTATAGGGTTAGAGTGAGAAGTACTTATTGATGCCTGGTAAATCAGTGATTAAAATAGAGAACACTTAAGAGTAGATATTGCTACCCAGTTTCTGCATGTTCTAAAAGTTTGGTTCATTCAGCAGTCTCTGAATTCAGGAATTCCCAATGAGCTTACATTAGAGAAGGCTTGAAACAATCAAGGTAATAAGATATGGTGCTATGCTGTGGCAGGTCAGGAAGAGTAATAAAGCTTTCATGAAGAGAATAAGACAAAGTAGGCCTTGCATTGTGATTAAGGTGCTTCTGAGTAGGGGAAATTATTAAGGGTAAAGTGAATTTGAAGGTGCATTTTGTCTGCTCTAGAGGAGGACTTAGATTGTTGGATAGGTAAGTTGGAATCAGAGGACCTTGAATCATGGGGTTACAGTTGATCTGATAGTTAATAGAAAATCAGGGTAGGTTCTTGAGTGGAAGAATAAGTGCAAAAATATCCATGGTGTTATTTTAGGAATGTTAATTTGCTGTCAATGTGCAACATAGATTGAAATTAATAAACAAAACACTGTGCTAAACACTGGGTAAAAAGGAAAGAATCACTATTCACAAGGAGCTCACCTTTTTTTAATTAAATTTTTTTATTACATATAGAAACTTTTTTAACCCTTACCTTCCACCTTAGAATCAATACTATGTATTGATTACAAGGCAGAAGAGTAGTAAGGGCTAGGCAAGGGTTGCCCAGGGTCACATAGCTAGGAAATGTCTGAGGCCAGATTTGAACCTAGGATCTCCTGTCACTCACCTGGCTTTTAACCCAACAAGCTACCCAGCTGGGCCTTGTAGAAACAATTTTTGACAATTGTTTTCTGACATTTTGAGATTCAGATTCTCTCTCTTCCTCCTCCACCTCCCTAAGGCAATAAAGAGTCTGCTATAAATTATACCAGTGCTTTCATGCCATATGTATTTCTATAGTTCCCTTGTCATGCCTGAACACACATATCACTCATATAATTAAAAAAAAAAAACAACTCATGAAGGAAATAAAGTGAAGGATGGAATGTTTTGATATGCAATCCGACCCCCAAAGATTCCTTCTTTGGCTATGGATACTGGTTTTTGTTTGTTTGGGATTATCTTGGAACCCAGTTTTGCTGAAAATAATTTAATCCTTCACAGTTGGTCATTGTACAATATTTCTGTTACTGTGTACACTATTCTCCTGGTTCTGCTCATTTCACTTTACATCAGTTCATATGAGTCTTTCCAGTTTTTTTCTGAATTCATCCTATTCATTTGTTATGGCTCAGTAGTTTTCCATTGCAAGCATAAACCATAGCTTGCCACTACAAAAAGAAGAGGCTCACATTCTAACAGATGAAAACTATACAAGTAGGGATTTCAGCTTCAAGCCAGATAGGAAAACCCCACTGTCCTTTGGGAACTACAAGAAGACAGGTAATACTGTATTGTGTTTAGTGTCATTTCCATGAATAAAATCATGTCCATTTCTGATGGTGAATACTTTAATGGTGCCAAGGACTTTGGCATCAAGAATTTTCTTCAGTAGCGGATGGTCTGAAGGTGGAAAGTACATCTATTCCTGGAGCTCCTAGTTTTACCTGCTCATCAGTGACAATTGCTCCCCTGTGTGATGGATGTGGAGATCAGGCTGAGAACTGTGCCAGTGAATTAGAGGACACTGCTATTCTCAGGGATCTCAGACATAAGGTCCAGAGCTGTTTCCTCTAGGATCCAAGAGAAAGTGGTAGTTGAGATGGTGGTGGTAGTTTGATCCTCCCTGGTATATATCCTTCCTCTCCCTTAGATTGGAAGGAAAATGGCCTAACTGCTATTTTAGAGATTCAGGAGAGATCATTTAGGAGCCTAATTCATTAATTCAGGTTTAAGGTGATAAAGAGCTGAATGTGTAATAGTAACAAGAAGAAAGGAGAAAACAAACTAAGTTTTAAAAGGAGAAAATGACAAGGCTTCTTGACATACTGGCAGAGGAGTAAGTGATCAGTCAATAATTCTGATGTTTTATGTGGATGACAACAGAAATGAGGAATTGGTGAAGGGAAGTTGGTGTGGGGGAAAATAAGATTTCATTTTATTCAGATTTCAGCTCAACTTCCGCTTTGGTGACAATTCCTTTCACCTGACTGAAAGAGTAAAAGCAAAAGAACATGTGACTTCTTCAGTTCTCTACTGGTTTCCAAGGGTTTAGGGTCATGGGTTGTTTTGCTCTCAAGTACATTCATCTGAAAGACGGAACATATTTCACAATAATGCTGATATGGCCAGTTTTCTGAATACTTGTTTCTCAAAGACCACGAATAGGAAAGGCTCTTGCTTAGATGAGAAACTAGTAAGAAAGCAATTTCTATATGGAGCAGGTGAAGTGTAATTCTTCTCTTCCTCACTATTTCCCAAGAGTATATAGCTTGAGCTCACTGCAAAATGCTATGTGATACCATTTAGATACACAGAATGCCTAATGTTTAGTCAGTCACATGTATTGGGCAACATGTGTAAAGCAACAAAGTACTCCCTTTTGGTTGCCATCTACCTTATGGCAGCAAGACCCTGTAGGACTAGGTAAAGTGAAGGGATGCTTTGGGGACCAGTTCTCTCTTTAATCAAAGCTAAAGCTTTGTTTTCAAAAAGCTTTCAGAGAGACTTATTTATTGGTGAATGTAATTCCTACAGCAAACATCAGCAAATAGCTTTCAGTATTGGGATATTTATGAGCAATAGCCCCAGGAGCCCCAAAGAGGGCTGGACAATATGTAGCTATGATGGATTTTCCTTTTTCTCTTTTAGAAGCTTCCCCAGGAGTGACCGGGGTGTCAGTTGTGGAACGGGAACCTGCTGACATTGGAATGATTACTGCTTGGGAACAAGTAGGTATCTTCTCTAAAGCACATTACCTCTTACTCCTGGGAAAGGTTGAGGTAATTGAGAAAGTCTTATTTCTCTCTCAAACTGTCATTAAGGGTATACAGATCATCTTTCTCTTTACCCTCAAGGCACTTGAGCTTCACCCTGCCACTCCAATGGGTTCTTATACTGGGAACATTTGTTTCCAAGGAGGTATCTTACCTCTAGAATTTCCTTCTCACTTTATAAGTCCCATCTGTCCCATCAGTATTCTTATGAGTGAGGCAGAATTGCAAGAATTCTTTTCTGTAGCACAGGTAACCTCAGCTCTGGAATCCCCTTGTTACTTTAGGTTTCAGTACAAAATTTGGATAATCCTAATTATGCAAATGCGACATAAGCCCCATATCAATGCATATTCTATTAGAGACCTGACAGCAACCATACACCAAATAGTCAAAAGTATTTACCTGAGACAGAATAGCAAGGTTAACAAGGGAAGATCAAGCAACAGAATAATTTTTAGCTGTCCATATACAAATATGTATATTCTCTCTGGAATACTCTTAAGGGATGAGAAAATTCCTATGTGTGTGTATATATATATATATGTGTGTGTGTGTGTGTGTGTATGTGTAAATGTGTAGATATGTGTATATGTGTATTGTGCATTCATGTATGCTTGTCATGTGTATATGCATATGTGCATTGCATTGCTATGTTGCATGCATGTTTGTGTATGTGTTGTGTGCGCATTGTGCACATATATGCATTGTGTTGTGTGTTTATACATGTGTGTGCCTGTACATTGTGTAGACATGTGTTCGTGTGTTATGTATGTGCACTGTGGCATACAACTTTGTGTGTGCTGTGTTCACATGTACCTATATATTGCATGTGCCATATACACACATATGCAATGCATGTGTGTAGTGCACACACAACATGCATGTTATGTGGGCCCACCTGTGTATTGTGTTGCCTCTATACATGTGTGTCGGTGCACATGTGTGTTTTGTAGTGGGGGGAGTAAGCAGTGAATAAGGTAGAGAAAACTTAATGTCAGTAGCTAGCATGAAGGCCAGAGGATACCTCTTGGGTGCATTTGCTTGGATTTGCTTTCATTGCTCCTAGGCCAACAGGATTCTGCTGGGTTTTACAGTGCCATTCCCCAGTTCATTTTCCTTATCTCCCCTCTGATCGCATCTTTGTCTGTACTTTTGATCCTCTGTGGGCTTTTAAAAAATGTCCTGCCTCTGAAGACTCCCCACCAACCAACATTTGCCCTTTACTGGCACTTTTGCTCAGTACCCAGTCATAAAGCCTCTTGGGAAAATGGATCCAGGGAATTTCTGCCCACAAACAATTCTCTCTGGCCTTCAGGCATTTTGAAAGATGTGATCAGACTGGAAAATGGAGTCTAACATACTCTTCTTACAGCTTCTACCTAATAAAAACATTAGTAATTCCTTCAATTGACACTGCAATGCATAGGTATAGTTGTAGAAATGTAAAAATCAATTCATTTTCATATAGCATTGTTATGGGCAGTTACTCTAGGCCAGTGGTAGTGAACCTTTTGGAGGGGCAGGGATGTGAGAAATGTCCTCAGGTGCCCAAAGAGAGGGGGAAGGGAACAGCCCGCCCCACATCTCTCTGGCTTTGTAGTAATGAACTCTGTGCTGGGATGATGGCGCACGTGCCCACGGAGGGGGATCTGAGTGCCACTCTGGCACATGTTCCATAGGCTTGCCCCCATGGCTCTATACATAGGCAGGCTAAAGCATACCTGAAGTGCCCTAGGTGCATGGTCATGTGAAAAAACAACACAGCATCGCCTCACAAAGTTGCATACAATAGACCAGATACATTTGTTGTTCAGTCGTTAAGCCATGTTGTGCCAGTGCTGACCCCAGGGTTTTCTTGGCAGGGAAACGAGAGTGGTTTGCAATATCACACAGCTAGCAAGTGTATGAGGCCGGTTTAGAACTCAGATCTCTGACTCCAGGCCTGACATTTAGTGGAGTGGACACAGATCCCTTGAGTTGCTGAATTCTTCCCTGGCACTTCCTTTGAGGAAGTATCCATGACAGCCATGCTTACTTCAAACTCGGCAACAGTGCTGACTCCTCAGACTTAATCTTCTCCATCTCTGTCCCAAGGACTCTTGCATCTCCTGCAAGTGGTGACTTCCTCCCCAGAACTTCCCTTTGAGGAAGTCCTCATGCCAAACTCCATCCAATAGGGCTCTGCCTGTGACTCTCCAGACTACTTTTCTACTTCCCCACCTCCTGATGGTCAGGGAACATAACCCATGACCCCAGGGGCAGCAAATGTTTATGAGGTAATCTTGTCTTTGCAGAGATCCTGGCATGAAAGCTATACCCAAATATTTCTTCTAGAACCCCTAGGCTCCTCTACACACTTGATTCCTTGATAGATAACCATGCTAGTGATTTTCCTATCACATGTACCCTGCAGCTCTAAAGTGCTGATGCTAGGCTATCCCAGGCACTGCCATTAGTACTTTCCTTTGTATGTACCTGGCCCAGGTCTTTTACAAATACCTGCTCCCATGTATATTGGGTCAATAGAATCTCTTCTGTGTTGGCTTGAGTTCTAGCTGCACCAAAGTGCCATGAAGTGCCACTGGGCCTCTTTATCAGTAGGTTAAGAAATACTTTATTATAAAAAGAGAGGCAAAACTAGGAATTTTTTTTTATTAGACCTGTGAATTCATAGATATAGGAAACACCTAGTGAAGAACTCCCTTTATCAGTGCAGGTCATCACCTTAAGATCTGAGGTAGAGACAGGTTAAGTGATTTACCCAATTACCCAGTTCTTCCTGGAAGCTGATGGCTCAGTGGATGGAGCTCTGGAGTCAGGAAGGCTCCAGTTCAAATTTGTCCTTAGATACTTACTGTGTGAGACTGGGCAAATCTGCCTCAGTTTCATCAAATGAAAAATTGGGATAATAATAGCACCTACCTTACTGGGTTGTTGTGAGGATCAAATATGTAAAAAGCACTTAACATATTGCCCAGCACATAGTTATTTGCCTTCGTTCGTTTGTTCGTTCTTTCCTTCCTTCCTTCCTTCTTTTCTTCCTTCCTTCCTTCCTTCCTTCTTTTCTTCCTTCCTAACTTTGAGACCAGTAAGCCATTCCACACAACATTACAATCAGTGAGTGTACGCCCTGAAGTAATGAGTGTGAGGTGGGAGATTTGAATCTGCTTTCAAGTCTACTACCACCACCACCAGACTCTACCCTTTTCTGGCTGGGAAAAGGAAAAAGCATATGTTAGGGAATAGGAGGGACACCAATCAGTGGGAAAGCAGTGCCTTGTCTGACTGGGGTTCATTCCTAGCTCTATTCATTCCTCACCCCAATAAGCTATTCCTTATTTCCAAAATTATGGATAAGAGTTATATGCAGTACTTTATACGCAATTTAAAAGTTGCAAGAGAGACAGTCATTTTAACTATGTACAATTTTCGTTTTGTGCTCTGACTTAAGAACCTCTACCTCATGTTTGATCAGTTATGATCTGGTACAGTGAGCATTTCATACAACTTCTGCCATCTTCTCAATAGCAACATACCTTTGGAAGAGCTAAGCTTGATCCCCTGAGAGTTAAACCCCTGTTTCTGGGTCTATATCAGTTCTCTCAGCCTTTTGACCTACAGATACACATCCAAGAGCAATAGAGGCAAAGGAGACTGGTTAATTGTACACATTCACCTGGGGAAATCTTGGGATCATAGTTCTGCTTTCTTATGTTACTGACCTGATTCTTAAACATAGATTGTTTTCACCCTTACGCTGACAATCAACACGTTTTCCAATGTACCAGACCTGTGGGATAGGACACATGCATCCATGTTAGTTTTTTCTGACCGGTAATGCACACTGAACTCATAGTTGGCCTGTTCCATTGATCTGTTCTGGTGGTATCCAGCTTAGCACTCATCAGAATAAAAATCAATGGATTATTGTTTGTATGTACTTGGAATTGAACTCCCTATTACCTATACATATTCTTAGAATTTATCAGTGACAGTTCACTTAAAAGCCAAGAGATAAAATTGGTGGATAAGATATCAAAGTCTAATGAGGCATCCTCTACTTGCAAATGTAATGGGTTTTCAGTGGCCATAACTCTCATGTTATAAAGGTGCTTCCAAAACCCTCTGGGCTAGTGTCAATGTATAATAACATAGAGGGCTTGGATGTAAAAAGCAAAAAAACCCTAGCCTAATACTTGCATATACATGAGGCAGTTAATCAAGTTTCTAAAGATCTATTTACCTTTTCTATCCTGAAGATCTCTAAATGTTTCCAGAAGGCTCAGGCCAGCTTGTCCCTTTTGCCCTTTTGGTTTGGTTTTTCTCAATCATCTATTTGTGAATGAGATCATTGAGAAGCATTTTAATGATAGCACAGTTCTTCAAAAATGTGACCTAGTAATGACCGTTTCTATCTTCTTAGGGTTGGTACTTACTCTTTATAAGATCTATCCATGTACTTGATAGAGATTCTACACAATGAGTTCTTTTTAATTGATCATTTTAGACTAGAATCTCTTGACAGTCTAATACCTTATTCTTAATGTGTTTACAGTGCCTTCTCAAACATGATATGGTCATCTATACATCAATATCAAAGTAGTTTATGCCACTGAGAGCTAAAAAATGGCAGAAGTCCAAGAAATCCCTTGGGGCATGTTCTTAAGTTACTGAAATTTCAATAAACAGATGAAGGCCATCTTTTCCTTATCTTCTTCAGCCATGGGGATCTGACAATATCAGCTGCACAGGTCCAAACCTGAAAAATACTGGATTCCCACCAGTCAGGTTTGGGCATCTAGGATTTTTGGGTTGGTTTTCAATTCAACAGTCATTAAGTGCTAACTGTAGCCGAGTCACTGTGTGAAGGGTACTGTAGACACAAATATAAGTAAAGAAGCCTGCTAGCCTTCAAGGAATTTAAATTCTATTCTAAGGATACAGCATGTACATAGATGAGTAATTAGAAACAAACTTTTTAAAAAAAGCATTTTTAGCATCTACTTTGCTGAGTATTGAGGATACAAAGGAAAAAAAACAAAAAGAAGAACAGTCCCTGTCCTAAAGGAGCTTACATTATCCTGGGATGACAACATATATAAATCAGATTGTACAAGAAATATACAGAGTAGAGAGAAGGTAACCTTAAAAGGGATGTCACTAGAAAAAAAAAAAGGGATGTCACTATCATCCACACATTCAAATCTTTCTATTCTTTTGGGAGGGTCAGGAAGAAGTAGCACTTGAGCTGAGTCTTTTCAAGGAAATCAAGGATTCTAAAAAGTTTGAGGCCGAGAAGGTATGAGGAACAACTAGAGCAAAAGCATGGAGATGGAAGACGGAGGGTCGTTTTTGAAGAATAGTAAGTAGGCCAATCTGGACAGCTAGATAGCACAGCGGATAGAGTGCTGGGTCTAGAGTTAGGAAGACCCGAGTTCAAATGCAACCTCAGATCTTTACTGGCTATGTGACCCTGGGCAAGTCACTTAACCCTGTTTGCCTCTATTTGCTCATCTGTAAAATGAGCTGGAGAAAGAAATGCCAAAGCTCCCCAGAGTCTTTGCCAAAAGTTTTGAAGTAACTATGCAGATCACAAAATCTGCATAGGAGGCAGTAACTAACATGATTTGAAAGAGGTTAGGGGTTCTAAAAGGCAAAATTGAAGGGAGAATTCCTTCCAAATGTGGGGTAGCACTTATAGAAAGGCATAGAAATATAGGATAGAATATATCATAACAACTATTAAGAGAATGACTAGACTATAGTGTTTGGGTTTTTTAGTTGTTTTTTTTTTTTTTAGCCAAATTTCTAATTTCATTTGTATAAGGAACTCCCTACACTAAGGCACATTTGTATCTGCTCTGGAATTTATAGACATAGAGAGTTGCCTGGAGGTTACTGAGAAATTGTAATTTGTCCAGGGTTATAATACCAATGAATGTCAGAGGTGGAACTTGACCTTGGGTTTTCTTGACTGAGGTGGTCTCTCTATCCTTTTGCTGTGGCTACTTTACAAAAATATGAAGTATTCTTATATCAAAGATGCCACTTAATAATATGAAATAAGACTGGAAAGAGATGGGAGCTAGATCATAGAGCGTGTTGAGTGGTAGGCTGCAAATTTTGTGTTTTAATCTGCATGCCATAGGACGCCACTAACATTTTTTGGTCACATGGACAGTTATATCTTTGTTATTTATTCAATAATCCACATTCAAATCTGTCTATTCTTCTTCTATACTACAATGTGGGTAAAGCATAGGAACTATGAGATTTGATAATAATGCTTTTAGCTAGCAGTTCCTTTAGGTTTCTGAGCTCCTCTATCTGCACGCAGTTTTCCAAAATTGCTCTCAATGGTCAGAAGTTGTTGAGCTGGCATGTGCGTGCCTCATGTTCCATTCACCCATTCATACATAAGAACATACTGACCTTCACGCTGAGTTTCTTCCTCAGATGATGCTTCTATTCCTCAGGTAGTAGAGTCACCAAAGTTAAACTTTTCTGTATTCTCCTCTTAGTTGGAAAGATTAGTGCTTCTTTGATGGTCTCTGCACATCATTTTCTTTCTTTAAGTTTCTGCAGAAGAAGTAAGAACCATCAGGTGTTTAGGTCCCAAGTCTCAGTTTGATGCCTGCCACACACTACCATCAAGATACATCAATATTCAAATAGAAAGAGGTTAGTCCCAATGAATGATGAAGACTTTTGCTAGATCTTAGACATAGCAAGGCCATGAATGGTGTACACTTATTGTGTACCCCAACTTTCCTATGAACCCTATACTCACCATAACAACGCAAAATATAGGCAATCATTTTCTTTGTTATTTTTTCAATTACATGTAGATACAACTTTTGACAACTGTTCTGACATTTTGCAATTCAGTTTTTCTCCCTTCCCTTCCTCCCCAGTGCAGTCAATAGTGTGGTATAGGTTATATCAGTATTTTCATGTTATACGTATTTCTGTATTGCTCATGTCGTGATAGAAGTCACATATCACATATTGAATATAAATCTCATGAAGGAAATAAAGTGGAAGATGGCATGCTTTGATCTGCCTCAGACTCCAATTGTTCCTTCTTTGGCTGTGGATAGCAATTTCATTATGAGTCCCTTGTGGTTATCTTGGAAACTTGCTTTGCTGATTAATTCCCTTCACAGTTGATCATCATATTATATTTCTGTTACTGTCATTGTTCTCCTGGTTCTGCTCATTTCATTTTGCATCAGTACATATAAGTCTTTCCAGGTTTTTCTGAACTCATCCTGTTCATTGTTCTTTATGGTACAATAGCACTCCATTACAATCATGTACCACAACTTAGTCTGCTGGTGTGTATACCAACACTCCCAGGACTTCAGGAATTGTAGATGTAATTAGACTGGAAATGTAACCCAATGTACTTATTGCATTTAAGAACTAGTATGGGGACTCCTTCGTGAAAGGGAAATCTTGACTCTTGTCCTTAGTGACAAAATGGTACATGTTACTGAGAAACATAAGCTGACAGTTCTAGGTAGCAAGATGGGAAAGTATGTCATCTTCATTTTTGTGAATTATTTCCTGAGGAGCATCCTGAATTCCTGTTATATACAAGATGTTCCTTCGAAATCTTCTGTTCTTTATTTATTCTCCCAATTTTGCTCATTCTATTGATCTGTCTACTTTACAGTGCTTTATAGATTTGGGAATAATCATTCCTTAGCCACAATCTAGACTAGTACCTGCATCTTGTTCTCCTTGAGGGTTTACCTACCTCTGGGACCACGGGCCTTCATTTAGTTTAGCATTGCTCTTTCACTGTAGGCTGGAACACTTAAGACGATGTTGTTACAAAGCCAGATAAATAGCAGCAAGGGTTCCAGAGAATTAAGTGGTGTGAGTGCGAAACCCCCTGTCCCCTTTTATGATGATAATAGTATTAGCCTTTACGAATAATATAGTTTGATTTATATGAATTATAAGCATCAGCTAAGAAAAATACAGGGTGGTATCAAATCTTGCTGATAGGCATCTTGACCTTAAGCCTGTAACTAAAAAGTTTCTAAGCCCACCACACCCTGCTCTATGTATGATATGTATGATAAGGTAGTCAGTATGGAGGTGGAGGGTTGCTCCTGGGTGCAATATCAGTCATCCAATTGCTGACTCCTAGTATTAAATAATAATTGTCAGCAAAAACAATTAGACCCTGACCCCTTATTGCAAAGGCCTTGGAAAGGTCAGCCATAATAATAAAAATTAGTTACTACCCATAGTGATTATTTTTGTACTTTCCAGCTTAGTCAGCACTTACATCATTAATTAAGGCCTGCCCATGTGAAAGATTTTGTATTCATTCTATTTTAATTTTGACTGCATTTTCTGTCTTTAATGTGACACTATGTCAGCAGATTTCTGTGCATATAAAAAGGATATCTCCTAAGGCTCGGGGTCTTTGGTCTTGATCTAGACCAGAGTCCGGCTTCATTGTGAGACCAGCCCACTCCCAATAAACCTGTTATTAGCTTGGAGACTTTATTGGTGTGATCATTTTTCACCACAGAGGTAAGAATTAGACAAGAGAGAGATTTTTAACTAAGGTACTCAGTGAACACCAAACTCAGATATTTAGTCTTTTTGAATTAAGGGAAGTTTCTTAGATGTAGGAATCTACATCAGAAATAATAAGATGCATTGATGAATTTGGAGTTTAAAGTCAGTGTAGCAAAATATTCTGAATGTCAAATATTAGTACTGACTGTGGATAGTCATAATAATAATAAATTTAAAAAAAAACACCTGCTTTGTGCCAAGAGCAATGCTAAGAGCTTGACAATTATTACCTCATTTGATCCTTGCAACAACCCTAGAAGATAGGTGCAATTATAATTATTATTCTCATTTTTCAGGTGAGGAAACTGAGGGAAACAGAGGATAAGTGTCTTAACCAGGGTCACACAGCTAATCAATATCTTGAGCAGGATTTGCATTCAGGTCTTCCTGATTCCAGGCCCAGTGCTCTATCCACTGGGCCACCTAGCTGTTTTCCTCATGCCTCAGTGTTTATGGCAAATGATGTATCTTAACATCCAAAGGATTCATCCCAAAGGATACAAACTGATAACAGAAAATGCCATTTCTTTACCATCTCACTTTAGCAATCTACCATGTTTTGAGTTTGTGCTTTAACAGACAATCAGGAAGCATTGAGCTACTCTCAGTTCATAACAGGCCTGGAGAAGCTATATCCTAGATGACTGAAAGGAACTGGTGACTAATCTTTGAATGATCTTGGAGAACAAGAGAGACACTACAGGAATGGGGAAGGGCAAATATCCCGATTTTTCAAAAAGTGAAGAGACTGAAATCTACAAACTGTAATAATCCTAAACTTTTGTTCCTGGAAAATTCTAGAACACATTAAGCCTCATGATCATTCAAGTCCAATATAGCTTCAAGAATGCCAGACTACATTTCCTTTTTTCACAAGATATCTAGGGGGCTAGATGTGTATACTTAGATTTAAGTAAAAGATTTGATTACTCAGTCTAATGAAACAAGCATTTATCAAGTGTTTACCATTTTCAAAGCACTAGGCTAGCAAGTACAAAATGAAAACCAGACCCTGCCTATAAACAGTCATACAAGAATTTTATATTTTATCCTAGACACAACAGGGAGCCAATGAAAATGGAATGACAAGGGCAGCTTTATCCTTCAGGAAGATTATTTTTCACCTGTGGAGAATGGATTGGAGAAGGAAGACTGGAAGCAAATAGTCCAGTTAGGAGAAAAGAAGTCATAAGATAAGAACATAAGAACAAGAATAGTGACTATAGGAGGAGGACATATTTTTCAATTTAATTTAAAAAAGGGGTTTTTTTTGGTCTACTTTGTGCCAGGTGCTGTGTTATGTGCTAAGCTAATAAGAAAATAGAAAGACAGCTCCTGTCTTCATGGGGCTTACAAATCTAATGGGGAAAGATAATAAACAAAAGGAAACTGGAAGTATGTGACAGGGAGGGAGTGAAATCTTTGAAGTCCTATCGAGGAGAAGCCAATCAGGGCTGCTGATGGACAATGGAAATACAACCGATGCATATAGAGAATTGAAAATATTTGGCAAGCAACTGGATTTGGAGGATGAGAGGACAGGAAGAGTCAAGGACATGCCTCTAGTTGCAAACCTTGATGTTTGGAAGGGTGACCTAAACAGAAATAAGGACATTTGGAGAAGCAGTAAGATTCAGGGGATGAAGGAAGAGGAAGAGTTGGGGAGGCAGAGAGATAATGAGCTTAATTTTGAACATATACTGAGTTTGAGCTAGCTCTAGGAAATCCAGGTATCCCCACAGGTAGTTGGTAATAAGGGACTAAAACTCTGGAGAAAGTCTATGGATTGGTGTATAGATCTGGAAGTGATCTTCAGGGTGAGAATAAGACCTATGGGAGGTAATGAGATCACCAAAAGAGAAAAGAGGGCCTAGGAAAGAAAGCAAAAGATGCTTTTAGGGGACAAGACCCAAATACTGACTCACAGAGAACAAGAGTGGACAGACAGTCACTAAGCCTGGCTGGAGGGAGCAGTTTCAATTGAGTGACAAGATCCAAAGTCAAATAGGAATGAGTTGAGAAGTGAAGTGGAGGCATCTAGATGTAGATGGTCTTTTAACAGTTTGGCCACTGAAAGGGAAAAACATTATAAGATAACAGAAGAGGCAGTTGGGTGATACAGTGACTAAAGTGCAAGAATTGAAGTCAGGAAGGCCCCAGTTCAGATCCTGAGACCTGCTAGCTGTGTGACCCTGGGAACAAATCATGTAACTTCATGCCTCAGTTTCCTTATCTGTAAAAACGGGGATAACAATAGCACCAACCTCTCACAGTTGTTATAAGTGTCAAATGAGTTAACATATATAAAAGTACTTTGCAAAATCTAAGTTATGTAAGTGCTAGTTGTTATTAATAGAAATAAGAATTTACATATATAAGGTCAACACAAAATTTCTTACGCTATGTTTGTTGATAAAATGTTGGAATGTAGGCTAGGTGACTCTGGAACTGATTGACTAGCTGGCCAATAGCAGCTTAGAAGAAAGTCTCTAGTGAAGTTTCCCAGGGTTTTGTCTGTAGCTCAACATTTTTATTAGTGACATGACTGAAGGCATAAATATTGTACCTAACAACTTTGCAGATAACACAAAGCTTGGAGGGATCATAAATTTAGACCTGGAAGAGACCTTAGCAGCCATTGAGTTTAACACTCCCATTTTGTAGCTGAGGTAACTGAGGCATGGAGAGACTTGTTCAAGGTCACGTAACTATTAAGTGTCTGAAGTAGGATTTGAACCCGTTTTCTTGACTCCAAGTTCAATACGCAGAGCCAGTATCCATAAAGATCTCACTCAGGTGGTTAAAATAATGGGCAGCCTCAAATAAGAAATTTAATACTGGTAAACAAAAATCTCTACTCTTCCAAAATTCAACTTCACAAGTATAGGACAGAGGAGGCTTGATTTAACAAGAGTGCACATGAAAAAGATCTGTGGGTTTGAATGGAGTACAAGCTCAATTTGAATCAGCAAATTGAAATGGTCAGCAAAAAACAAAAACAAAAACAAAAAACTCTAATGCTATTGTAGACTGAATTAAGGTAGATATGAGGCCCAGAAGAAAAGTAATAATTCTACTCTGCTCTGCCTTGGTCAGGCCATATCTCTCTTACCATGGGCAGTTTTCTGCCCATTGTAAGAAATAAAGACAAAATGGGGTAAACCAAAAGGTGATCAAAAAATTGGAGAATGTACAGTCAAAGATTAGTGGGAGAAAAGGAGGTTTAGTCTGAAGATCTAAAGAAACCTTAGAGGGGAAAATGATAGCTGTCTTCAGATATTTGAAGGATTGTCATGAATATAAGTGATTTGGTTTATTCTGGTGGACCCTAGAAGGTAGAACTAGGGAAAGTAGGTGAAAATTGCAGAATCAGATTTCAGTTTGATGTAAGGAAAAACTCCCTAACAAGGAGAACTATCCAAGAGTAGAATATGCTACCCAGGGATACGGGTGGATGAGGAGTTCCTTACTGGAAATCTTCAAAGCAGAAGATAATACTTACCACAGATGTTATTAAATTGATCAGGATAACAAGATGGCTTCAGTACTCTTCCAGAATCTAGCTTCTGCAATCGTGGGGCTGAACTAGATAATCTCTAAGGTTTCTTCCAGTTCTAACATTCTGTGATTTATTCATTACTTTCTACTACACCAGATAGATTTCTTCAGCCTTTTACTGTCATCCCAGAAAAGGAATGCAATTTTAACAAGTAAACTTTGTGCCAAGATGGATGTTAGTTGGAGAGAGAATCAGTTCCCTTGTGAGGTCACACCAAGGCAGAGAGGTCACATTATGACAAAGAACAGAGGTTCAGAAAGAGTCCATATATGTTTTCCACAGAGAGAACTCCCCAATGGGTAAAGGCAGGCTTCTGGGAAAACCATTATTGAAGAGAGGAGGAAAAATGAAATTGTACACAATCAGTTATTGGGAGGAGATGGTTAAAATTTGAAACATTCAATGACTAGGTGACTGATGGGGTGCTTAGAAGTTGGAGGAAAAGGTGACCAGTTTCTCTTTCTACTTTAATACATTTCCCTTCATTTTATTCTTCAGAAAAGGATTTCAATCTGCTTTATTTTGTACAATTACATGATTCATGGGTTCCCTGCCTACTGCCTTTCCATTTGTAATGGCAATAGTTAGTAATGTCTAATATCTCCTCCAAGCTCTTTATCTTCCCAAGTCTGTGAAAGCATCCACTTATTAATTCTTGCAGCATCCTTGAATAGGAGAGCTTTATTTTTATTAACCATTTTAGTGACATTTTATAGTGGTTTTTGATTAGCTGAACTTCCCAACCCCGCCAGGATAAGAGAATTTGTAGTTTAATTTGTGATGGTGAAGCTAAGACACAAACTGACTGACATGACTAAAGCCAGGATTCCATTCCCCCCCCCCCTTAAATCTTAGCTTATGAGGCAAGTTTGTTTGGAATTTTTATAATCTACATGGCACATGTGCCTACCATAAACCATTTTAAACACCTCTGGGTTAGAGCATCCTGGTTGTTGATGGATTTAGAGCTAAAGTTCATAAATGTTATATGACTTTCCCAAGGTCACACAGGTTCTTAATCATAAACACATCCCATCTCTTGTCCTAATACACAAGAAAGCATGCCTCTTTCCCACCAAGCCTTATTTTTTTTAAACCCTCACCTTCCATCTTAGAATCAATACTATGTATTGGTTCCAAGGCAGAAGAGTGGCAAGGGCTAGACAATGAGGGTTAAGTGATTTACCCAGGGTCACACAGCTAGGAAGTGTCTGAAGTCAGATTTGAACCTAGGACCTCCCTTCTCTAGGCCTGGCCCTCCATATCCTTCATCCCATGATGCGATGGAATTTGTGGGAATGGGGTTCATATTTCCTTATTGTCTTTGGCCCTGCCATGGATAGAGAAGGAACTTATGGCAAATATTTCCTCAGACAACTTTGTAACAAGCACATAATGCATTATGGATTCTTCTGGAAAAAGTGCCAGCAGAAGAGCTGGGGTACGCATTGCTCCTGTGTTGAATCAAGAGAATGGAATCATTTTTGAAAGGCAAAGGGGGACTTTTCCTACGATTACCACTAGATGGCAGTATTGGCCAAAATACTCTAGCCTGGCTATGGACCTTTAGCTGTATGGTGGGCTCTCCTGCCCACCTCATAGAATAGAGTCAGCAGCCCAGAATTGATTACTGATGGCCAAGATTTTTGCCCCCATTTTCATTGGAGTCAGATATTTCGAATGCTCATTTTGATTGGCCAAAAAGAACCTACTACTTCATGCATTATCTGTGTGTAATCTCTGTGTTGGAATACATCATTCCAATGTTGGAAGGGACCATTAGGTGGTGCAGTAGATAGAGTGCCGGTCCTGGAGTCAGGAAGACCCATTTCCTATCTGTGGGACTGCCTCAGTTTCCTCATCTGTAAAATGATCCAGAGAAGGACATGGCAAACCTCTCCAGTGTCTGCCAAGGGTCATGAATAGTCAGGCGCCACTGAAAAATAAGAATTTGTTGGAAGCTCAGAGCAAATCTTAAGATCCAGTTAAGCTTGTAAGTAAGAAGGAAAACAAAAAGGCTAGTACAGGGATGTGGGAGAGGCCTCTGGATTTAGCATCTTTGAAACTTCATAGGGTGAGGAGAACCAAAGACTCAAGAGAACCTTAAAACATTTTAAGTTACAGAAGGGAAAAGCAATGTATTCATTTCTTTGAATCAGGCCAATCGAGCCTCTCTGCAAGTCTCTTGACACTGGCATAGTTCCATTTCACTGATTTACTTCTGGACATTTGTTGTACGTGGAAGTGGAAGAGGCAAAGGACAGTGGCGTGCATTTGGAAGGAGAAAAAGAAGGACCTTGGGGAACCCTGCCAGGCCTCCCTGCCATTGTGAGTAGGTCAGTCTGTGCTATGGGGAAAGAGTGATGGGAAGTTTTCAGGGACAAGCTCATGCTTGGCACAGTTTTAGGACCCGAGAAATGGCCATACCCGAATGCTTGGAGCTGACCTTCATCCTGGTGCCATTGCCCTATGTAGCTGCAAACGGGAGAGGCCCCCCAAGTTTGGATGGTGCTGTCTAAGCGGGCCATGAATTAACTACATGTATCCAGAAAAAAAATTTCAATGTCATTAGGATCCAGACTATTTATGAAAAGATACTAATTCCGGCCGTCCTGTGACCCACACCTTAATAATAGCCGGAAGCTGAAAGGCATGAGATGCTTCCCTGTGTAGCGGGTTGGGGTGCAGTTTGAACAAAAAATGCAGTTCTTTATGTGCTCTGCTATTGTTCTGGTAGTCCCATATCTATGATTGTTACCTCTTGGGTAAAATATTTTCATAAAATAGGACAGGAGAGTAGTTTAAATGAGCCACATACAAGAGCCAGAGTTGAAGGGAGCACCTAATAGATAGCAACATCTGAAGTGAGTGAAATGAAGAAGAGATGCCAGCATACAACTTACCATCAAAGAAAGGGGACAGCTGGCTGGCTCAGTGGATTGAGAGCCAGGTCTAGAGATGGGAGGTCCTAGGTTCAAATCTGACCTCACATACTTCCTAGCTGTGTGATCCTGAGCAAGTCACTTAACCCCCATTGCCTAGCCCTTATTGCTCTTTTGCCTTGAAACCAATCCTTGGTATCGATTCTAAGATGGAAGGGAGGGGTTAAAAAAAAAAAAGAAAAGAAAAATCCAGCCTCACCCATACAGAGGGCAGAAACAAGGTGTGATTGCCAAAGCTGGCTGATGTCCACAGCACTCTCTGGTGTTAGATGTCATTTACTATATCTTCAAAAGACCATCTCTTGATTTGCATCCCTTAAATTCCATAATTATCAAAATATAACACTTCACTTCCTTGTACTATTATCTTTGCTGGCCCTATAGCTTTAAAATCCCCAAAATTAGGGGACCTGTGGATTACATTCTTTGTATCTTTCCTTATGAATGGACCCCAAGTTTTCCATTTCCCTTCAATGTCTAACAGGGTCAGAGAATCATAAATTTTGAAATTTGACATTGTCTTTTAACGCTCTCATTTTATTGATAAGTAATTTGACCCTACCTCTATCCTCACCCATTCCCTAGAAGTTGTGTTTTAATAATGCAGAATATACACGATCAGGAGAGGTTCTGGTCAGGACTGATGAAATAGAAAGATGAAACCTTTGGTTATATGCCCTGGGTACACGAACATCTTCCTTGGAACTTTGGTCCTATCACCTGGGTGAGGGAAGGACTCAGCCCCTACCTACCTCTCAGGGTTTTTTTTTTTGAGACCAAACGGTACAGTACAAACACTTTGCAAACTTTAGCTATATAAATGCTGACTATTATGACTTGGCAAGCCATTTTTATCTCATTGAAAATGATGAATGGACCTAAACATTCTAGATCTAAGTAGCCTTCTCAAGTTCTGGCTGACAGAGCAAGAGACATCTGCAAGAGGACTTGATGGGGAAAGAGCTAAACAAGCCCCCAAACCAGAGGCTGAGTCCCTGGGAAGGAAGAATTTGCTGGTCTAAGCAGTTCTCTCCTAAGAGTCCTTGAAGACTCAGAAATAAGCTAGAGAGAGGTAGTGGCCAAACTTCTCTGAATGGGAGTTTTCCAGGAGAGGAAGAAATCACGGTCTAAGAGATAGAAACAGTGATGGGGGTGACACCCAGCCTTCTGTCGGAGCAGTGGGGGTTCTTGGACCCAGTCTTCTGCAAAGGAGAAGCATGACTACAGGACCACAAGTTGAGAAGTAGCAAAAAACAGAGCTGAGATTCAGAGGAATCAATCTGGACGTTGCTCTCTACTTCTACCATGGACTATTTGAATAGTACAGATCCAAAGGGAGAGTTGTTTCTGTAGTGACCCCAAATGCAGAATTCTCCTTTGGGAAAATTTACAGGGATTCTTGGGAAAGAGTTATATGTCTTTAAGCCTGTATAGGTCCCAAGAGAAGAGGGGGGGGCACTCACAGGAAAGTTGGGTGTTGATTTCTTAACACCAAGTGAAATATTCCCTTCTAGTTGAGTATGAATGCTTATGCTAATACTATGAGTATCTAGAGAACTGCAGAAGTCCCTAGGAGAGAAAGAGGATGTAGGGTCATCTATTGGCCTGCCTCAAGTTATTTTCCTTCTTGAGAAATATTAGCCCTAGAGTACAACTGTGAATTTGAAGAACTATTAATACCTAGTGGGGAGGTGAGACTGGGTGAGGGAAAAGGCAGTGTTTTGATTGAACAGGCTTCTCTTCTTTGTTTTTTTTGCCTTCTTTCTAATAAAGTGTCCACAAGCTGAGTCTTTTTACCCACATGGATAGAAATTTAGATATGATTTGTATATTCTGACAATGCCAGGTGAAACACTGGTCAGGAGGGTGAGGGTGGGAATAATTCACCTTCTGATGCTACTATGGAAAATCCTACATGAAGGCATAAGCCAAAGAGAGATTAGTGTGTCCCCAAGATTGAATCAAGGTCTTCGAAAAATCCTGGGGTTCTTTATGACAGGTTACATTGATTAATGGAAGAGCTGAGATTAGAACCCTAACTAATCCCAGTGCATCTCCCACATTGTACCCTACAAGTCTGCACACAGAGTTGGCATAATGACTTTGGATAAACTTTCCATAAAAAATAGCCATTGTTGCTTATCAGATTTCAACAGGTGAAGAGATTAGGCATAAATGGGGTTGTCTTTCTTTTGCTTCTTTAACCATGCCCAGTGGATCCAGGGAAGGAGATAGAGATTCCATTTCCCTGTTGATACCAGGTTCTTTTTAAAAATGTTTTTTGGGGGTGGGGGGTTTCAGTCCAGACCTGTGATATCATTAGTGAGGAAAGTTAATAATTTATAATTTTGAAGAGTTGCCTAGGGCACAGGAAAGATTAAGTAAACAGCTAGTATACACATATATACATTTATACATACACATATATATGTCGGAGGCAGTATTTGAAACTTTGTCTTCTTGCTTCTCAGGACAGTTCTCTTTCCCTATGCCATGCTCTTTTATGCTGAGCTGGAAGTAAGAAATACATACACATGGATTTTTAAAATGTTTCCTGTATTTCTAGTCTGGGATCCCTCAACTCTGATGATTCTTTGTCCTCTAATAGAATTGCAGAGGGAATTTCAGAGGGAAGGAGCCTTGGACCATTTGGTCCCACCCATATTGGAACAAGAATCCCTTCTACCTCATCTCTGAGAAATGTCTACTAAGAGGGGTCCCGCTGCTTTCTGAAATAGCTAATTCCATTCTTGATCTGAAACAGCCAGTTCTATTTTTGGAGAGATTATTGTAATTACTAAGTTTTACCTGACATCAAACTAAAATTAGTCCCTGGAATTTCCACTTATTGCTACTTTGGGTGGCCAAGCAGAAAAAGTCAAGTGACTCTCCCACATAACAACTCCAAATTTCCTACTTCATTTTTCTTTATGGTCCCAACCAAGGGAAAAACAAACATGAGTCTTATGAGCAGGTGAACCACAGATGGCAGCAGGAGGAAAGTCAGTGGCTGAATAGCAAAGGAATTTCTGGAAAGGGAACCACCTGGGATCAGGAGGTAAGTGCTATACAAGACTCCTCACTTCTCTGGTGGTTTAGTTTCCTAGGAATGCCTTTTCATCTTTTTGCTATTTCCCTTGGACTAGAGTCTCCTGTTCCTTATCATTTGATTATACCTCTCTCATCTCATCTTTTTGTTCTTTCTAGCCAATTTTCTTTGAGCTTTTACTCCAAATATGTCTCTTGCCCATAAGTTATGTGAGGATAAATAGTAGTTCACTTCATCTATTTTGGTGAGCCTTTTCACTTGAAGTAGCAAAAGGATTGTCCATGAGATAATGAAAGAGAAAACTTTTCTCCTTCAACTCTGCCTTCTGGAATACCTTCTGGAATACAATTAAATTACCTCTCATCTTAAGACTTCTTCCTTTCTCACTCTTCTGACATTCACTGGGACAAAACTCCTTCCTGATGATACTGCTTTCCTTGCTATCCTTGACTGGCCATGTTTCCATATCCCCTGGCATGCCGGTTGCCCATCATTCTCCCTCTACTACTTTTTTTTTTCTTAATTTTTTTTTAATTTTAAAAAAAAATTTTTTTTAACCCTTGTACTTCGGTGTATTGTCTCATAGGTGGAAGATTGGTAAGGGTGGGCAATGGGGGTCAAGTGACTTGCCCAGGGTCACATAGCTGGGAAGTGGCTGAGGCCGGGTTTGAACCTAGGACCTCCTGTCTCTAGGCCTGACTCTCACTCCACTGAGCTACCCAGCTGCCCCCTCCCTCTACTACTTTTGTGAGAATTCTTTCCTTCTTTGAGGTCAGTCTATCCAAATTCATCCCCCAATCTAGATCCTGGTGGTGGTTATCTATTGACCTGTAGAATAATTCTCCTTCCTTTCTTGGTGAGTTTAGAGCCTGATTCATGGCCTTAACTCCCCACTGTTCTTTTACTGGAGCACTTTGACATATTTATACTCCCTACTCTTACTTCCTGTTTCGTCAGCTACTTCTCTACTTCACCTTAACTGCACATAAAGATAGGCTTAACTTTTGATTTTAGCATCACCTACAAGGGTTCCACTTCTTGAAATGCAAACTTTGACATTCTTTTATCATAACCATTTATCATTCAATTTTTCTCTAAGCCTTAATATTCATAACAATTTTCCTTATTTTAATCATGGCCTCTTTTTTCTCCACCTCTCAGAGTAGGCTAACACATCTGCAAAGGCTACACTCATCTCATTTATTTCACACCATTGATAAACCAGCTTAATTCTCTTCTGTACTCTACCTTTAAATACTTTGTTCCCTAGTCCTGTCACTAATCCTGACTTGCCAAACACCAACCCTTCCATCTTTCTCCTTCCCTCCAGTTCATGGAACAAGAGAAAATCATAAAACTATTTTGACTGAATCTAAAACAGTTTGATCTATCTAATCCCATATCTGACCTCACTGCAGTAAGGTAAACATTATAGTCCCCTCTAGTCAATTTATTATCGCTTTCGCTTTAACCTCTACAGTCTTTCAGACATTTAGCTGTCCTCTGAAGCTGAACAGCCTCTCTAACCCATACTAGTCCTAGAGGGCCAGGAACCAGGGTTTGCTTCTCCACTGCATAACTATGTTCCTTTCTGTTTCATGGTCCCACTTCTCATAAGCAAGTCATGAACTCCCCCTCCTCTTCCAAGAAGCTTAGTACAAAAGTTCTTGTCATTTTTTCATGCCTTTGACTGCTGATGTCTGTGGAGCCACACAAATCTCTCCTCTCCTGGAGTCATTGGTTCCCATTCCTGGAACTCCATGGCCACTCTGGTGCTGCCTATTGATTTCTGCTGTCTGAAGTTTTCCTAGAGAAAGGCTGCTCTGAAAGGCCATCATCCATCTCTAAAGATCTTCTAATGTTCTCTTTAAAAACTAAGTCCAAGGGTGGGACTCAAATTCACTAGTTACCAAATTCTCAACTAAGATGCCAGTGGGCTAACATGCCCCATGAAAAGACTTTACTCTCCCCATCAAAATCCTAAATCTTGTGTCAGGGGTGGAGGTGTCTACACTTTGGGGGAGAGATAGATCCTCAAAGCCAGAAGAAAAATCTTCACCTTTCAGTTCCATTAAGTGGCTGCCTCCTTCTGGTCACACACATGGCAATGGCATCTCACCTAAGGCATCTCAGTGTTTGTATCCCAACTACAAGGTGTAAGGAGTAAAATTAATTTTATTTCTTACAAATGAATCCATCATTGAAGCTAGAACTTGACAGGAAGAATGAACTTTGCACATATTACTGGGTGATCCCACTAGGAGGCATAGAAGCACAGAATGTTAAAGGTATAAAGGATCCTATAATCCAGGGGTCAGCAACGTATGGCTCTCAAGCCATATCTGGCTCTTTTGAGGTTGCCAAACTGTTATTTTTAAAAATGATGAAGGCTGATATTATAAGGGAAAATAGTATTTTAATTAAAGCCATGCTGATGGAGATAAATCGACCCACCAGTACCTATCTCCTTCCATCTTGTCTGTCTCATATGCCAGCAAGCCCGCTCAGGTAGCAAAGAGCAAGTCCAAAGCCACTTCTCAATATTTAAAGCCATCCCTCACCTTGAAGACGTCATCTAAAACAGGAAACCCGTTGGACCACGGGAAATGTAGTTCCAAGGTCCCCCACATGTCCACAGGAAGTTTGTCAAACACTACATATCTTGAGGCTCAATACTTCCAAATAGAACTCCAGTAATTTTAAATAACACAGGGGGTATTTGACAGTTTGCATTTGGTTTCAGGGCAGGGGCTGGCAAACATTCCTACTTGGTGTATAATCTTTTGGTTTAAAGCACAACCATTTTATTCTTTTCTTCTTCTCCCACCCTCTTAACTAGTCCTATCCTAATGCTCAGGTGATTTACAATTACAGGAAAATGATTGTATCCTGCCTGATGATTTGAGGAATTTTTACCTGATGACAAATGGCTTCCATATGCTGTGGAATGTGAAACTAGATAGTAAGTTCACTTCCCTACCACTTCTTCTTGCCCACACCTGCATTGTTGGTCTCCTTGAAATGTTTCTTTGTAATGTAATATCCAAAAGGCTCGGTTGTCTCCCAGCTATGGTAGAAACCACAGTGGCTTCCATAAAATCCAGTCAGTGCTTAATATAAACTTCTTCCTGCTCGGAAAGCCAGCAGCTATTTATGGATTTTGTTAACATGATAGAAAGCAGGAGTCAATCAAAGGACTGAAATCCTTAAGCAACCTTAGTAGACTTAGATATAATTGGCTCATCTATGTGTTTCAAAGGGGAACCTATGTGAAGTAGTGTATAAAGTGCTGGGCAGGAAGTAAGACATCTCTCAGAGTTCCAATCTGCCCTCAGACACTATCTATGTGAGACTGGACAAGTCACTTAATCTTGCTGGCCTCAGTTTCCTTATCTGTAAAATGAGCTGGAAAAGAACATGCAAACCACTGAACCATTCTCTTCTGTAGAGGAAAGAGAATAAAAATTGAGTAATAAAACAGCAGTTCATATTTATTTAGCATTTTAAGGAATATACTTTGTTTTCTTCCCAATAACCTTTTGAAATTAGTATTTTTCCTATTTTACAAAAGAGAAAAGAGGTTAAACGACTTGCCAAGGGAAATCAAGGGAATACAATAAGTATAGTTTACCTAGATATTATCAAAGAGATTGATAAAGTATCTCATCATACTATTTTGTGGGAAAAATGGAAATACATGAGTCATATAGTGGTAATTCAATTTAGAAAAAAAACTTTTTGAATGGCCAGACTCAAAGCATCCTTACTAATTCCAGGCCACCCTAGATGGAGGTATCCAGTACGATGCCCCTGTGCTTAGAACTGCTGTTCAACAGCTTTATTTGTTGTAGTTGTTCAGCCGTTTCACTTGTGTCCATCTCTTTGTGACCCCTTTTGGGGTTTTCTTGGTGTAGATACTGGAGTGGTTTGCCATTTCCTTCTCTAGATCATTTTATAGATGAGGATACTGAGGCAAAAGGTTTTAAGTAGCATGCCCATGATCACACAGCTAGTAAGTGTCTGAGACTAGATTTAAACTCAGATCTTCCCAACTCTAAGTCTGGTGCTCCATCCACTTAACCACCTAGCTGCCCAACAGTTTTATTAGTGACTTGCTTAAAGGAATAGGAGGCATATTTGCAAATGGCAGAAAGCCGGAAGGGATAACAGTTAGGATTCCATCTCCCTATACACAAATAAAGATTTTGCAGGCTAGAACATTAGGCTGAATTCGACATGAAGAAATTTAACGGTAAATAAATGTAAAGTCCTACATTCGATTATATAGAATATAAACAAGTAGAAGATGGAGAGGGAACAGTCGGCAAAAATTTGTCTGAAAAAAGATTTGGGGATTTTAGTGCAATATGAAGTCAGTATAAATCAGCAGTGCAACATGACAGCCAAAACAAGGAGATCTTGTATAGATAGCATTGAGAGGCATGGCTTGAAGGAGGGGAGGGGTCAGGCCACAATCTAGAGAATTGTATTTAGGTCTGGGTACCATACTTTAGAAAGGACTTCTGATAAACTCAGGGTGTCCAGAAGAGGTCCTGAAGTCCATTCCTACCTGAGTGTTATTAGAATGAAATGGGACTACTTAGCTTTGGAGAAGAGAAGACTTGGGAAAGGTTGGGCCCAGAGGATAGGGGTAGGGCTGGTAACTATCTTTAATAATTTGAAGAGTTATCATTTGGAAGAGGAATTGAGTTTATTTTATTCAACCCCAAAGGAGAGAACCAGGGAAGAAAAAAAATTATGAAGGGGCAAAATATGCGTTATGTCAAGAAAGGCTTCCTAATAGTGAAAATTATCCCAAAATGGAATGGATTGCTTTGGGAGCTAGTAGCTCCCCATTTCCCTAAGGAACTAGTTATTCTAATCACTGCCCACTGACTTGTCTGGAAAACCCGGTTCTGTTTTTTAATCTATCGTTTAAAGTGGAAATTATAACCTTCCTGTCTTTCCTGGCAAAAGATATTTTTCTTTTTTAAAACCCTTACCTTCTGTCTTAGAATCAACACTAAGTATTGGTTCCAAGGCAGAAGAACAATAAGGGCCAAGCAATTAGGATTAAGTGACTTGCCCAGGGTCTTTAGACTTTGCTAGCCACTGAGCTACCTAACTGCCCCTTCTCATTGACTCTTAATTCTTACCATACAATCATATAATGGAAATTGTATGTACTACTGTATCACAGCCAAAGGACAATGCTATCCCACATGCAGGTGGGTATTTTCATCACCTCTGGGCCTCAGACTTTTCTCTCTGGCATGCTGGCATTTTTCTGATTGCTGCAGTGGGCATCCTCAGTATGAAAGATGACAGTCATCTCCTCTTTAGCATTCATCAGAGGACATGGCTCTTAGCCCTGGCACTAAAGCATCAATCAATAAGCAGTAATTAGGCACCTATGCTGAATCATGCTAGGGTTAAAAAAAAATCAAAAGTTCTATTCTCAAGAAGCTTCTATCCTACTAGTGCAGACAATAGGCCCATATACAAGCACATGGAGAATTTATGCACAATAAATACAAGGTAGATTTGTGAAGGAGGACACTAGCAAGAAAGGTTTCATGGAGAAGCTAGTGCTTGAAGTAAGACTTAAAGAAAATAAAGGATTCTTAGAGGCAGGGGTAAAAAAGAAGAATATTCATGGCATGGGGACCACCAGAGCAGAGACACCCAAAGATGGAAGATGGAGTGTCATGTGTGAAGAAAAGCAAGACATTTCCTTTTTCTAAACTATAGAGGGCAAGGGGGCAGCTGGGTAGCTCAGTGTATTGAGAGCCAGGCCTAGAGATGGGAGGTCCTAGGTTCAAATCTGGCCTCAGACACTTCCCAGCTGTGTGACCCTGGGCAAGTCACTTGACCCTCATTGCCTACCCTTACCACTCTTCCACCTATAAGTCAATACACAGAAGTTAAGGGTTTAAAATTAAAAAAAAAAAAAGGAAAAAAAAAAAGAATAAACTATAGAGGGCAGAAGGAGGAAACCATGGCTGGCCTTTGCTTGTCCAAGGAGAGAGAAACTTTTCCCCTCTTAGTGGTCATCATGCAAAGGGACCCACTCTACCCTAGTCTCCTTTCTCAATTTCATACAGATTATCCTGTTCCATTGGGCAGCCTGATGATTAACAGCCTCATGAAGCTGAACCAGCTCCACCAGTCCTCCGTTTATTTGCTTCCCAATTCACCAAGTCTTGGGGACTTGGAGGAAGACGAGGATGAAGGTACAAGTAATAAATTTAGAATGCATATTGCTCATTTTACTGATAGTAGCTGATGCATTACAGTACTGGGCGTCTGATTCAGTGTAATAAACAATTATTAGGTATACACTAGACGCATGGCATCATACTCAGTAGTTGAAATATGAAAGTGAAGTAAATCCTTGCCCTTGAGGATTTTATAATCTAGAAGGGAAGATAAAGTATGAAATCCATAACTATTATTAGAATAAAGTTAAGTGCAAAAAAAAAGCATTCTAAAGTGTTTTTAGTCAAACAGGGTGGAAGTGGAGAGGTTAAAAATTATAAGCAAAAACCTTTCCCAAAAATCTGATAAAAAATTCTTATATATTTAATATTTCAAATCTATAAAATTATGAGAATGATCTGCATGTATATCAAAGCGACCTTTTATAAAATATGTGAGGGGCAGCTAGGATAATGGATAGAGAGCCAGGCCTGGAAACAGAAGGACCTGGATTTAAATCTGGCCTCAGATAATTCCTAGCTATGTGACCTTGAGCACTGGGCAAGTCACTTAACACCCACTGTCTAACCCTTACTGCTCTTCCACCTTGGAACCAATACTCAATATCGATTCTAAGACAGAAGGAAAGGGTTTTTAAAAAATAAAATATGTGAGAAGGAGGCAGTTAGGTTTTTGCAATATTGTTCTACAGAAGACAACATCTGTAAAATCACATGATTGAAAGGTGTAGAGAATAGAAGATCTTTATGTATCTGTTGTACGTTGATAACAAAAATAAGTACTTCTTTAAGACTATAAATTTTAAAGGTGCTGACCATCGATAGTAAACCTCAACTTGGGTTTAACCACACATCTCTCATCCCTATCCTTAATTATAGAAAAAGACAAAATGTGTGTTTGAAGACTCTCCTACAACAATGTCTTCTATACATATAATATTACCATATTCCTTGATGCATCTATAAAGATAATTCTGTTCAATGATCCCTTAGTAATAAAAATCAAGAAAGGCAGTAAATACACAGAAAATGTACCCCAACATAGTTTGCCACTGCATGGAGGATGCCCATCACAGAATCTGAAAGGAAAAGGAATTTTCCTTAGGGGAAGAGATACTCCAGATACTCTATCCATTCATCCATTTCTAAAATTCTAAATAAGAACCACAGCCACTAAAAAGAGTTTGATCTAAGAAAATGTACAGGAAAAACTAAGTAGCTGAAGAACACCCATTGTCTAGACTCTGATGTGCATTTGAATGGACAGTCCATTGAATTAGTCTGTCAATTCATATATCTTGGACAGACACTGCAGAGAGACAGTGAGCTGGACCCAGAGTTGGATGGGTAGAAAAGAGCAAAATGGATTATATTTGGGAGCCTTAGTAGTACTTTTAATCATCCCAACCTGCAAACAGAAATAAGTATTCTTTTGAATGCTAGTATGGCTTCAGTGATACTAGATGGCAGTGAATTATAGAACACCGCAGTCCCTGAAGAAGGGTAGCTTATTACCAGTGCCTTATATGTGAAAAGTGATGTTAGAGATACCAGGCAAATGTGTGACAGGAAGAGGTCAGCCATGTTCAGAGAATGAGAGAGAACAGACGGATGATCCTTGTACTACACCGGTATCCACAGGATTTTAAAAGATCTAGAGGAGGGGCAGCTGGGTAGCTCAGTGGATTGAGAGTCAGGCCTAGAGACGGGAGGTCCTGGGTTCAAATCCGGCCTCAGACACTTCCCAGCTGTGTGACCCTGGGCAAGTCACTTGACCCCCATTGCCCACCTTTACCACTCTTCCACCTAGGAGCCAATACACGGAAGTTAAGGGTTTAAAAAAAAAAAGATCTAGAGGAAAGACTTGGTGTATGGGATGAATCTTTCATGGATAGTGGCCTTTCATGGATAGGGCCTTTGGCTTAAAACTGGCACCACTGAAGAAATGGCTCTTCGTGGCCCACATTCCCATCCTTTGCCAGGTTATTTGGAAGCTTGCCCTTTCAAGTATTTCTTCTCACCCTCCCCATGCCCTATTTTTTCTGGCCCTACACTCCCCCTCCCCCATTTCATTTCCTGGCTTTTTCCCTGAAGCTGTCAGAAATGCCCAGGTCCCCATCTTTAAACTGCATTCAGGGGGCAGCTGGGTAGCTCAGTGGAGTGAGAGTCAGGCCTAGAGACGGGAGGTCCTGGGTTCAAACCCGGCCTCAGCCACTTCCCAGCTGTGTGACCCTGGGCAAGTCACTTGACCCCCATTGCCCACCCTTACCAATCTTCTACCTATGAGACAATACACCGAAGTACAAGGGTTTAAAAAAAAATAATAAAGTGCTAAACTGCATTCACTTGACCCTGCCATTCCCTCAGACTTTGCCCTTTGGCTTCCAGCCACTCCTCAAACTGCTCTGTTCACGAGTATGTCCAGTGACTTTTTTCTCAGTCCTCATACTTTTCCACCTCTATGCCACTTTTGGCACAAGGAAGCACCCCACCATGCAGTCTGAGCTGCTGGATAGTCTTGTATCCACTAAGTGCAGGCAGTTCCCGAGGCTCTGTCTGGCCCTTCTTCTCTCCTAAGCTATCACCTCCATGCCAATGTCCTCAAATCTCCACATCCCAGGCCTTATTCCACCCCTGAACTGAAGGCTGCTCTACCTGCAGAGGCCTGCAGAGCATCACCACCTGAGTGTCCCATCAATATCAAATGTGATGCGTCCAAAATGGGGCTCAGCCTCTAAGTCTCCTTCAGATGTTCTGCTTTCTGTGGAATCACCATCCTCCCAGACCCCCAGCTCCTTAAGCTCATGCTCACTCCCCTGGGCCCCCACCCCCTCAGTGGCCGAGGCTCGTCCATTCTGCCTTCAGAACGTTTCTCCTGTCTGTTGCCAGCATTCCTGTGAGGCCCCGAGCATTTCTATCCTGGATGACTGGGCTAGCCTCCCACTTGCTTCTGATGCCAGTTTTCCCCTTCTCTGGACTGTCTATACAGCTGCCATATATAAGCTTCCTAAAACCATGTCATTCTCTGCTCAAAAAGTGGCTCCGAGGGACAGCTGGGTAGCTCAGTGGAGTGAGAGTCAGGCCTAGAGACAGGAGGTCCTAGGTTCAAACCCGGCCTCAGCCACTTCCCAGCTGTGTGACCCTGGGCAAGTCACTTGACCTCCATTGCCCACCCTTACCACTCTTCCACCTATGAGACAATACACAGAAGTTAAGGGTTTAAAAATGTTTAAAAAAAAAAGTGGCTCCATGGTGGCTCCCCCATGTCTCCTGGGGGAGACTCCTCAGTTTGGTTTGTACGGTATCTCTATGATCACGTGTTTGCAACAAGGAGACCATCTTTGCAGCCCCTACAACCAGGCTCCCACCTCCTGTACTGGGCTTGTTCAATACTCCTCTTCCTACACTCTCTATTCCCACCAAACTAGCCTACTCATTGTGGCCTGAGTCTGATGCCATCTTCTTTTCCTGGGCCCTTGTAAAGCTTTCCTCCATGCCTGGAATGGACTTTCTCCTTATCCGTGGTGTCCTTCAAGGGTTCCTGCAAGTGATCTTTGATAGACAAAGTCAGACAGATAGACGGACAGAGCAAACCTTTTCTTAAGTGCTCGCTATGTGCCAGGAACCACGATAAGTCCTGTGGATATGAATTCAAGAAAATAAGATGATTTGCTACCCTTAAGGGGCTCCTCACACACATGCCAGGGAGGGAGGGTAGGCCAGAGAAGCAACTGAGCCCAGGGGCAAGTGGAATGGCCATCCTGGCCAGGGACTCACCTCTCAGGTCATTTTGTGTTCTCTCTCTCTTCAAATGATCTTATATTTACTTAGTTGTATGTGCTGTACGGCATCCCCTCTAGGAGAATGTAATGTAATCCTTGTGAATGGGGATTGGTTGATTCTTGTATTCATCTCTCCAATGCTTAACACAGCATCTTACACACCAAAGGGCTCGGAGAACACTTCTGAAAGGAAGTCCTAGTATACGGGATCTAGACAGTTATCAAAAGCACCCCAAAGCAGCTCTTGCCAGCCAGATCAGCTACTTTTCTTTCTTGTACAGAAAAAGTTGTTTTACTATTAGTCATAGGAAAAGTTGATGAAAACCCCCCAAGTAAGTTTAAAGGTGAAAATCTGATTGTTTAAATGCAGAAATAACAAAAGAATTAACTAAAGGAATTCAATCACCATCACAGACTTTAGAAGATATAGATTCACACAGAGGGTTTTTTGATTTGTTTTCTCTCTTTTTCTTTTCCTTTCCAAAAGTATGGTAGAGTAGAGAAAGGGATCAAAAGAGATTAGAGTTTGAATTTTCCCCCAAGCATTTCTTGACTCTATATAGCACATGGGCGAGTCACTTAATCTTGCTGAACATCAGTTTGCTCAACTGCAAAATGGGGCTAATTCTTGGATTACCTAGGTCATAAGGCTTTTGTGGGAATCAAGTGAAACAAAAACTTTTATAGTGCTTAAGACTTAAAGTTATATATAACTGTCAGCTATTATTATAAGACTGTCCCATGAAATATGAATGAAGAGAGAGCTGTACCCTGTGAGTCACATGAGTTCTGGCCATTTGCTAAACAACATGCCAAAACCAGAAGCTTCTATGATAATGAGATTTTTAAAAAGCGTCTGTTGTGATTGGACACGTAAACTGGAAGGGAGGCATAGGAAGTGACAAAAGAAATGGCCTGGATAAATTAAAAGGACTTCCAGGGCTCAGTCCTTTTGGCTCTTAGCTGCTCACTTCTGCTTGTGGTGGGTGACTGGGACCTGGTGAAGCTCCGACCCTGGCTGAGACCTTGGACCAAGTGAGACAGCTGTTAATCTCTCCCTTGGAATTACACGTGGTGAGTGTAAAGACTAAATCTTCCTGGACTTCTCTAAAGGAACTGTTCTTTCAAAAGAGACTCTGTGAGGGGCAGCTGGGTAGCTCAGTGGATTGAGAGCCAGGCCTAGAGACGGGAGATCCTAGGTTCAAATTTGACCTCAGACACTTCCCAGCTGTGTGACCCTGGGCAAGTCACTTGACCCCCATTGCCTATTTAAAAAAAAAAAGAGCCTCTGTGACTGAAGTTTCTGCTTCATTCACCTCCAGCTGAGCCTCCTCTGGTTGAGGACTAATTAGATATGCCTGGGTTTAACTACGATGCCAGAGCAAATTACTTAATGTGTTTGGTTACTTATCCTATCCTCTCTCTGATTTTCTTATTTTCTCTTCCTCTTTTCATTTGTAAATAAACTTCCAAAAAAGTCATTTTGACTTAGGTTATTTTTTAATTGGGGATTGATAATTATTCAATTTCCTGGCAACCAAACCTTTTAATATTCACTCAACCAAAACCCCTTTATACCCCTTACACTTCTGATTGGTCTCTTTATACCATTTATAAGGGGGTGGATAGGGGAAGGTTTATGGGAATAATGTTTTACCAAAGAGAACTAGTGACTGAGCCAAGAAAAGCCAGACTGAGCTATAACATTCCAAGAGAGATGGTTTCCAGTCTCATTGGAGGATGCTATTTTATAGGGAAACAGCCAAAGACAGCTTTCCTTTGGATTTCCAGCAAATTTCCTCAATCGCTCTCTCTACCAGCAGCTTGTCTACAGGTACTCCTGACCTACCAGAAAGGTCTAAAGCGCAGACCCATTCCCATCCTTATTCATACTTAATAAAGACCTCAGATTTTCAATTAGTTTGAAATTTTGCTTACTCTCTTTTCCACTGTTTAATACATTCCTGAGTCTTTTACATTATTTCTTGATATGGTGCACTAATTTAAGGGCATGCTGAAAAGGGACCCTGAGATTTGTTTAATGACAATGTTTTAACTGGTACCATGATGTAGTAACTCCCCCAGGACCAGAATTCCATTCCCGGTGTCCCCTCTTTCTCTGTCTACTTGTAATTATAAGAGCAAGGACAGAAGACTTTGTTAAGCAGAAGAGATCAATTAGAATTCATTTGACTGAAATTAGAAAAGATTTCCAATTTCAGTATGTATATGTGTTTTGTTTTCCTGTTATTTTTGTAGGCATCTAACCCTGGCTTCTTAATAATTATATGCTTTATCTTGTTTGATCATTATTTTAAATTTCAGTGTTCGTACCTAATGGAGATGACCCCGAGAAGCCACACTTTGACTCTAGAAATAGGATTTTTGAACTGGATTCCTGCAGTGGGAATGGGAAAGTCTGCCTTGTTTATAAAAAAGATAAACCAGGTAAATTAAAGATACTATTCTATAGATAAGACTTGGGTTGGAATTCCTAATGCTAAAAAAGCATTTACCAACAGCACCAATCCTCCTTAGCTTGTAAAAGCATGATCATGTTTTTGTCTCATTCTTTGATATGTTCAAGGTCATAGAATCCTGGGATTTATTGCTAGAAACAAACTTAGAGGTCATTTGTTTCATGGAATCATAGAGTTAGAGCTAGAAAGGGACTTTATTTATCATCTAGTACAAGCCCCTCGTTTTTCAAATGAGGACATAGACCCAGGGCAATGAAAGTCAGGAGGTAGCACTTCAGTGAGCCAAGTTTAAACTGAAGTTCCCCCATTCCAAACCCAGTGGTCTTCCCATCATACCACACTGTGCCACTAATATAATAAACTTCTTTTAGGTCCTACCAAGAAAGAAAAGGTGATAAACAATTAGAGCCCAAGACAACTTTTCTCCATGTACCAAAGGATTAGAATCTTATTTATCAGGGGAGTGTTCCTCTACCATTCAACCCAGTATGCTAGGATTTTATTAGGACCTTGGTCATCCCTCGAGTTACTTAATTCTTAATGCTAGGTGCTTTCAAGAATGTACATTCTTTGCCCCCTCTCCACCACCCTTTACTTCTAAAAATTGAAATTCTAAAAATAAAAAATACACTCAGGCAGATTAAGGGGGAAAAAAAAAGGTCTTGATAACAGTAGCCAGATGAAAATTGATAAAATCTATAAGGCTCCTAAATAGTTTTCTGGACTAGAATATGACATCCTCTCAAAGTGGGAGTGAAATGAAGGCCAAAATTATTAGATATTTTAAAACACGACTTCCAAGTAAGCACATCTACATTTTTTTTTAGTGAAAACAAAGTTCACCTCCAAGTTAAGAAAAAAATATATATATACTCATGAATGCAGTCCAGAGATGACTTAATACAGTATATTCAAACAAGGTCAAATCTGAATCAATGTGTATCAAATTTCAATTTTTAAATAAAAGCAGTTGTTTGAGAAATTAACTTTAGTGTCTATAAAGAGTTTTCCTTTTGGACTTTTCATCTACCAACAGATGCCTTTGTAGATAGGAATCAACCTTCATCGAAAGAAAGAAGTCAGTTTGCACAAGTTTATAACTCAGATAAATTGAAAGAAAAGTGTGGAAACTTAAAGTTAAGCCATCTTTGTGCAAAAGCACCATGACATTTTATATTCCTCATCATTCATTTTGGTAAAGTTTAGCATTATATAAGCTAGTTTCCAAAAAACCAATCTAACTTTAAAAAAAATCAAAATAACTTGAGAACAGTTATAATTATATTTTAAAAATACAATTATATATTAAATTATATATTTCATAGTTTTTAAAATAAAAATTATTATATTTCATTTCTTAGAAAGCTAAATGCTTTCCTTTCATGATAAATATATAATTAGTTTGAATGGGAAAACTCTCTAGAGCAGCTAAAGTTGGTGCAAAGACAAAAAAGCATTTATGTAGAAATACAGACAAAATACAGACAAACATAAAATAAAAAATTCAAACCTAAGATAGAGCCACAGTGAGTCATTTTTCCATCCTGAATCAGCACAAGGATACAGAAAGAGGTCTGTGGACAAGGAGGACAGGACCTGGCCAGAAGTGCCATCTGGGGAGCATTCCAGTACAGAGAAAGACTGTTCAGCAGAACAAGCAAAGATCCCAGACCTTTACCAGAGTCACGTCTCAGCACCTCTAACAGAGACAGGTGCCAACTGTCAGATTTGTAACCCCCTCGTCAATTCAGGTCACAGATCCAGGACAAACTACTGCTGAAAGCTATTAGTATCTGAGAGTGGCCTTCTGAGAAAGGAGCGAGTTCAGAAGCAAGCATCAGCAGTGTGATTCTGACCCCACAGAGGAATAACCAGGGTAAGGGTTCTAGAGCAAAGAGGAGTTTACAGTTCTGTCACTGAACCAGCAGCAGTCTCCCCTTGCTCAGACCCAAACCCAGGCCATGAACTAGCAGAACTCAGATCAGGGAGACTGCAATTAGTCCTTACTCCAAATTAGAACATTTGGAGAGTGCTGAAAGCTTATAGGTCCCCAATCAGAGCTATGCCCAAGACCACCAAAGACAGGACAACAAATACCACAAGAAAGCTGCACCAGGACTAGCCACACATACCCTTCAGATGTACACAGAGCATAGCCCTAACATCAAGTCTAAAGTGAAAAATACTTTTAGGCTGGAAGAATAAGCAAACATAAAAAGAATCTCACCATAAAAAGCTATTATGGCACAAATGCTTAAGTCAAAAATTCAAAATAAAAGAACTTTTAACACATCTACATACAAAACCTCAAAGAAAACCAAGCTTAGGCACTGACTTAACTTGAACTTCTGGAAGAGATAGAGCAGCAAGAGTTTTGAAAAAAGAGTTTAAAATGTTTTTGTCAATGAAATGGTAGTGCTAGAGGGAAAAGTTGGAAAAGACATGAGAACTATTAAAGAATTGGAAAGAATTAATAATTTGGCACAAGAAGTACAAAACTGTGTCCGAGTAATAGACTCCTTGAATATCTGAATGAACCAAATAGAAGCCAATTACTCCATGAGTCAAAAACAAATTTTAAAACAGTAGAAAGATTGGGGAAAAATAAAAACACCAGGTTATCTAATAACAAAATTAACTGACCTAGAAAACAGATCAAGGAAAATAACTATAATAATCACTGGACTATCTAAATTCCCCAGGTAAAAGAAGAGCCTAGACATACTTTAAGAAATCTTAAAAAACAAAACAACATCAAAAACTTCCTAGTCATCTGAGAATCAGAGGAAAAATATAAAAAGAAAGAATCCACAAGTCACTTCCTAAAAGAAATCACAAAAACTTCCAGGAATATCATAGACCAAATCCAAAGCTTCCAGGCCAAAGAAAAAATATTGCAAATATCCAGAAAGACTTTAAATACTGAGTCAGACAAAATCACACATGATTTAGCAGCCACCACCAGAAGTTTTCCAGAAATCTAAGGCTTATATTCTAATACAAAGAGATAATGCATATATCTCCACTGAACTCTATCATCCTTAGAGGTCATAGAATAAATTTAATTAGAAGGTCTAAGAGTCGTTCTATTCTATCTTGATCTTAAGAGTAGAATAGAAAGTATATTCTTTATAGTATATTCTAGGGGGCAAAGGGAAAAGAAAGTTGAAGAAAATTAATTCGTATAATCTAGATGTATGAGTAGACATCTATACAGAAACAGGAGGTGGCAGAGAGATCAGCCGGCATTTCAGCCACACTCTCATCTCAAAGAAGAGGATAATATCCCCTCACTCAATATTTGGGGACAAACATACACATGATTCAACAGATAAATTAGTAGAGAGGAATTAAGCAAAACAAAGACTTGATGATAAGAAAATAAAGCTATTCCTCTTTTTTGAGGTGACAAAGAATGGAAATCTGGAGAGAGGTTGCTCATAAATTGGGGAATAGCTGAACAAGTTATGGTATGTAGATATGATGGAATGTTATTGCTATAAGAAATGGATTGGAACTGATGCATAGGAAAGGGAACAGAATGAGAACAATTTCTACAGTGACAATAATGTGATAAAGACAACTTTGAAAGAATTATTAACTCTGACCAGTGACCAACAATGATTCCAGAAGATAAAGGGGTAAAGGACTCGGAGTACAGAATGATGCATATAATTTCTTTGGACACAGTCCACGTTGAAATTTGTTTTGCTTGACTACATATATGTGACAGTGGTTTTGTTTCTCTTTCATTTTCAATTTGCAGGTGGGGGGTGGAGATGGAGTTTTGCTGATTTAAAAAAAATATATCATAATAAAAAAATTACACCCCATAAAGCCTTCAACAGTGTGCTTTTAATAGCCAAAAGATACAATTAGTTCAGTGCAAAGGCACTTGCCTGAAATGTTATAACATGTACAGGAATTTAAAAAAATTCCTCCCATAAACCTGTGGTGCCCTCTCCCACAACTACCCATGCTGTCAATGGGAAATATACATATGGTTTCCTAGTAGAGAGGCATGGGACCTACACATGGCAAAAGGAACTTCTACTTCCAAGGGAACTCATACCTGGAACTATCAGGGGCCAAATCTCTTCTTATGGTATTCTTTCATACTGTTCCCCTTGGGTGCAGCTTCTCTGTTAAGAACTACTCCTTTGGGTTCCTTGAATCTGGTTCCCTACTTTATATAGTTTCCTCATGGGTGATCAACTTCTCTGCAAGATGCCATAGCCAATGGTGAGGATGGGGAAGAGAAATAAGGAACAATTCCCTCTCAAAAAACTGAGGGGGTGGGGCAGCTGGGTAGCTCAGTGGATTGAGAGCCAAGTCTAGAGACTGGAAGGTCCTAGGTTCAAATATGGCCTCAGACACTTCCCAGCTGTGTGACCCTGGCAAGTCACTTGACTCCCATTGCCTAGCCCTTACCAGTCTTCTGCCTTGGAGCCAAAATACAATATTGACTCCTAGACGAAAGGTAAGGGTTTAAAACAAACAAACAAATAAATAAATGCATTTTTAAAAAGCTGGGTGGTTCTTCTTTGGCTGGTTTTCTTCTCAGCTGTCAGAGTTCACTCTCCTAAAAGCTGCCTTCTGTACTGAATTCTTCACTAACACCCTGAAAAGCACCTTACTTTTAAAGAGCCACCAAAGATAACGAATGAGTCCCTCAGCTGGTCAATGAAGAATTTCTTCCTAGCTCATAATGTGTTAACAACATTTAGAAACTTTTTTGCACTTTAAGAATTTCAATCTCATTGTATCTGTTACCTCTATTTTCTGTTGTTTCATCAACTGTTATGGGTAGGAACCAATTTTTCAGGTGGGCTGACTTTCTCCTACTCTATTTGTCATTGATATCCACAAATACTGTTATTGCCAAAGAGGAAAGACTACTATGTTTGTACAAATGCTTTAGCTGAAAATAGCATTCAACCTAAGAAATTAAGATTATATCTTCAAATACATAAACAGCATATTTTGGCAAGATGAGAATTTTTCCAGAAAAATTAGATTCTTTTAATAGTATGTTTAAAAAAACTTAACTTTTTCAAAAATCATATGATCAAAAGGACTGCTTGCATCTCACAAGATTTCTTCAAAAATTGCTAAGTGTAAAAAGTCTAATTAGCAAATAGAAATGTTTGTTTTAGCTCTGACTACTAATATGATTAAAATAATATATAAAATAGCTTTGAATACTTCTCATTGTAGGAAGAAGAATTATTAATGCTTGTGAAGACATTGGTGATAAATTAACTGGGAAAATAAAATCTTCCTATTTTGAACTACAAGTAAATGAAGCAACAGATGTAATTAAGAATGCTCATTTTGTTCCATATATATGATATGTTGTTGAAACTGTCAGGGAAAATGTTTTGTAAAATTATTGAAGGCAATGACACATTAAGTGAATTTTTTATCTTTGTCACTTAAATTTTTGCTTAAATATTTTTATAATTAAAATATTTTTGAAACAGACATGATGTTCTGGGGTGTTAGAATCTGCATGATGGGATCTACTAGGTTTTAGGTCAAAATACAGAACTCTAGACAGTAGTTTAATGCAGTTCCTCATGCAATTTGAATAGATTGTGTGCTTCATAGACAATTACTTGTACTAAGAAATACGAGTGAAGAATTATGTATAGTTTTTCAAGTTGTTATAAGAGTAATTAACTTAATAGCATGGTCCATTAAAAGGAAGCTTTTTATACAGTTGGGTGATAATATCGGATACTGATTATAAAACTATTATACATTATCACAAAATATGCTGGTTTTCTTATGCCAAAGGACTCTAAAAGTTACTTTTTAAAATTTATTTTCATTTTATTGATTAATTATGAAAAATTTCCCATGGTTACATGATTCATATTCTTTCCCTCCCTTTCTCCCACCCCCCTCCCTTAGCCAATGTGCAATCCCACTGGGTTTTACATGTGTCATTGATCAAGACCTGTTTCCTATTATTAATATTTGCACTAGGGTGATCGTTTAGAGTCTGTCATCCCCAATCATATCCTCATCAACCCATGTGGTTAAGCAATTGTCTTCTGTGTTTCTGCTCCCATAGTTCTTTCTCTGGATGCAGTTAGCATTCCAAAAGTTATTTTTGCTAAAAGAAGTTCCCATTTATTAGTGAAAATAAAGATGAAGCAAATTGTATTATAGCAACAATATCTTTCTGAAATGTATATTCGTTTACCTTTTTTGGAGACTATTCTAAATCAATGCAAGTTCTTCAAATTTTATACTTGAATCTAGAAAAACAAACTGGTAAAAGTTACAGCTATGGAGAATACATTCCTAAAATAATATTTTGTAACTTCCCAATTAAAAGATATCTGCCTTGCAAATGAGATAAGGACCTTAAGATCTGCTTCTTAATCACTTAACTGGTCTATGAAGGCTATCTTTTTTAGTCTTATGATGAAGAACCTATTTGTCTTCGAAAAATATGACAAACATTTGATCTTATTCTATCTGAACAAGAGTATTTAATAAGTATATTAAATAGCATACATGTGGGCATGAAACTTCTTATGTATTGACTACAGGTGAATACAGACAATCTAGGAAATGACATTATTTTGAAAGCAGTTACTGAATGAGAATAGAAAGGTATCTATTTACTTCTCTGTTGAACACAGCACCTTTGCAAAAACTCACCGTGTATTGAGGCATAAAGGCAAAAAGTGTGAAAAAGTAGAATTAATAACTGCATTTATTTACTACAATGCAGTAAAATTATATTTAGGAAAGGGCCCTTGAAGAATGGCTTAAAAATTAGAGACTAAGTAATATAATTCTTAAGAATGGGTAGGCCAAAAAAAGAAATTATAGAAACAGTAGAAAAAGTCATCAAAGAAAACAACAATAATGAGACAACATATCAAAACTTATGGGGGGGCAGCTGGGTAGTTTAGTGGATTGAGAGCCAGGCCTAGAGATGGGAGGTCCTAGGTTCAAATCTGGCCTCAGACACTTCCCAGCTAAGTGACCCTGGGCAAGTCACTTGACCCCCATTGCCTACCCTTATCACTCTTCTGCCTTGGAGCTAATACACAGTATTGACTCCAAGACAGAAGGTAAGGGTTTAAAAACAACAACAAAACAAAACAAAACAAAACAAAAAAACTTATGGGACACAGCTAATGCAATTCTTTTTTTTTTTTTTAAACCCTTGTACTTCGGTGTATTGTCTCATAGGTGGAAGATTGGTAAAGGTGGGCAATGGGGGTCAAGTGACTTGCCCAGGGTCACACAGCTGGGAAGTGGCTGAAGCCGGGTTTGAACCTAGGACCTCCTGTTTCTAGGCCTGATTCTCACTCCACTGAGCTACCCAGCTGCCCCGCTAATGCAATTCTTAGTAGAAAATTTGCATCTCTAAATGCTTTCATTTTATTTTTAAAGTTTAATTAATTTAGAATATTTTTCCATGGTTACATGAATCATGTTCTTTCCCTCCCCTCCTCCCACCCACCCCCATAGCCAACGAGCAATTCCACTGGGTTTTATATATGTCATGGATCAAGACCTATTTCCATATTATTATTTGTGCTAGGGTGATCCTTTAGAGTCTACATCCCCAGTCACATCCCCATTGAAACATGTGATCAAAGCAGTTGTTTTTCTTTTGTGTTTCTACTCCCACAGTTCTTTCTCTGATTGTGGATAGTGTTCTTTCTCATAAGTCCCTCAGAATTGTGCTGGATCATTGCATTGCTGCTAGTAGAGAAGTCCATTATGTTTGATTGTGCCACAGTGTATCAGTCTTTGTGTATAATGTTCTCCTGGTTCTGCTCCTTTCAGTCTGCATCATTTCCTGGAGGTCATTCCAGTTCACATGGAATTCCTCCAGTTCTAAGGACAAATCAGTGAATTGGGCACACAGTTAAAATACTTGAACAATAATAAATCAAAACTCCTAAACTAAGAACCCTGAAAATTAAAGAAGGGTTCAATAAAAATGCAAGCAAAGAAAACTGAACTGACAAAACCAGGACCTGATTTAAAAAAAAAAACTAATAAAGAAGATAGATAATATGATTTTTAAAAAAGAAAGCAAATTTTATCTAAAAAAGGAAAAATAATTCACAATTGAAGAATATCAATACAGAACTGATCAATTAGAGGAAATGGATGAATACTTACAATAATACAAAGTAGAGAAATAAAAAAGTCTATTTAAATAATACAGTATCAGAAAATAAAATTGAATAAGCTACAAATGAATGCCCATCAGGGCCAGATGGATTAGGTAGTAAATTCTATCAAGCATTCAAAAAATAATTCCTTTACATAAACTTTACATTAACAAAAAAATGAGTCACCTTTCCAATCTCATCAAATCATATGACTATGGTCTTGGAACCTAAATTAGGAGAGAAAAAGCAGAGTAAAATTATAGGTAAATTGAACAGTAATGCAAAAAATTTTAAATATTAGCTAGTAGGCTACAGCTGGCAGAAAGATTATACATTATGATCAGGTTAGTTTTGCACCTGAAGTGTAATGTTGGTTAAATATAAGGTAGACTACAAATATTACAAATTTTAATATAAATAACAAAACCATATCTTTATATCAAATGCTGAGGAACTTTTACCATAATCTGTTATCTTTCCAATAAGATCAGGGGTATGACAAAGATGCCCATTCTCACTACTATTATTTAACATAATTCTAAAAATGTTAGCTATAGTAATAAAAAGAAAGAGGAATTGAGGAAATAGTAACAAGCTAAAAGGTAGGAAGGTAGGGGATCTATCAATACCATATCTCATATTATTGATACTAAGTAATAGTCATTAATAAAATTATCTAGTAACCATTAAGGAATAGAGAGGTTGAACAGTGGGACGGATTAGGCACACAACATACAGAAATAAACACAGCAACATATGATGTTCAATAAAATCAGTGATCTCAATTATTTGTCAGAAACTACTGGGAATATTGGAAAACATGTTGACAGAAATTAGATACAGACCAGTAACTCACACAACATACTAAAATAAGCTATAAGTTGATATATTGTTTGATATAGTGCTAATGTTATTAAATATACCAACATAACTCCAAAGCTCTCGTGATGAAAAATGTTATCACATCCAGAGAGAGAACTTACGTGTTTGAGTGCAGATCAAAGCATACTATTTTTCATTTTGTTTTCTTTATGGGTTTTTAAAATATGTGTTTTCTTCCATAATATGACAAAATACAGAAATATATTTTGCATGGTAGCATATATATATAACCTATATCAAATGCTTACTGTCCCAAGTAAGGGGGAGTGGGGGAAAGAATTTGAAATTCAAAATGTTAGAAAAAGAATGTTTAAAATTGTTTTTACATGTAACTGAAAAAAAATAAAATGTTGTTAAACTTTAAAAATCAATGTTAGACATAGCAATAAGAGAAGAAAAAGAACTTGAAGGTAAAGAAGCAAAAAAGAAACAAAATTCTCACATTTTGCAGATAAGATTTTGAAAACCCTAAAAAAGGAAATTGAAATATTGAAACAATAGCCTCAGAAAATTTGTAGTATATAAAATATACCCACATAAATCATCAGCATTCTGTCTATTACCAACAAAACCCAGCAGAAAAAGCCTCCATTCAAAATAATTACAGAGGTAAAAAATTGGGGGAATTTGCTTACCAAGACACACATAGGAACTTTATAAAGTCTCTATGAAAAATAATGACAAACCTAATTATTGTAGTAAATTTCAATTACTCATGAGTAGGCCAATATGAAAAATATGACAAAATTGCGTAAGTGAATTTATTTATTCATCATCATACCCATTGTACTACCAAAGGATTACTTTATAGATCTAGAAAGAAATTAATAGTGAAATTAATATGGAGAAACAAAAGGTCAAGTATTTCAAACAGCGGGAAGGTGGCCAAATAGTACCAAATATCAAACTATCCTATCAAGCTATAATCACCTGTATTATAAACTAGCTTAAAAATTAAGAGATGGATTATGGAATAGATAAGTTACATACCGTACAAGAGCAAACATAGAAACATATTTGTTTTACATGGGTTAACCAAGTATTTCACAAAAAACTATTGGGAAAACTGGAAAATGATCAGGAGAAGCATTCACACAATCAAACAAGGGATAGAGAAAATAACTTGAACAATTTTGATTATATATAATTAAATTATGTTTGCACAAACACAACCAAAGAGTTTAGACATAGAAGGAAAATAGTTAACTGAAGACAAAACCTTTGCTGCAAGTTTTCTAATAAAGGTCTCGTATCTCAGAGATATGTAGCCCAAATAAATAAGATTCTTTATCCCAGCACTCACTCTTAAAGATGGACTGTGGCTCCAGAGCAAGGTTATACTTTTCCCTTGTGGGGTACTTGGGGAATTGGGGGTGATTTTTTAATGCCATCATCTTCAACCTCCACTTGTATGCTTTCTCCAAGATTACTGGTTGAGAATCAGTTTATTCATCCAGCCTTAAATAGCTTTTAGAAAAAAAGTATTTTCTAAGGTGGTATAGTGGAATAGTGGGTCCAAAATATCCCCTCTCCCTCCACATGTGGCAAAGGGTAGCTCATAGCTCTTAGTTGCTGCAAGTCCTTTTATCCTGTTCATGCTCATGTTCAAAAATTTCCTCTTAGGCATGCAGTAGTTTCTTTGCCGAGATCTTTATGCAGTCATAAATCTATATTATATTGATCTTTACTAGTGCATTATTTGATCTGAGTATGCTACTATGCCACTGATAGGAAGATGAAAGTTCAATGTCCTCTGCATCCCTTGAGTTTGAAAGATAACCCTCCAGTTAAAAGTGGAGGCAGAGAACCAAAGCCAAAACTATAGCTTTTCCTTCCCACCCTGAGAATTCATTCTTGGGGGTTTTACTGTAACACCACATTTGCTCCAACTTCTAGAATGACTGCTGTCTGAATATGGTTCTAGTACAATCATTCCAATTTGCAGGAATGTTCATAATTGATCTAAAACCTTTAATTTTTGGCTTTTAAGCTCTAGTGGATAGAGCATAGAACCTGGAGTTAGGAAGACCCTATTTCAAATCTTGTTTCATTCAATTATTAGCTGAATGATGAAGTCACGTAACCTGTGTACCTCAGTTTCCTCATCTATAAAAATGAGATATAATAACATCTCCCCCACAGGATTGTGAGGCTTAATTGAGGCATTTTCTTTTGTTCAACATTCTATAAATGACTGTTCCTCATTGGCTATTTTCCTTTTCTTTTATTCTAATAGCTCCCCAAGATTCTGAGATCTGGTTTCTTGATAGAGCTTTATACTGGCATTTTCTCAGCGACTCCTTTACTACTTACTATCGGCTACTGATCACTCACCTGGGCCTGCCTCAGTGGCAGTATGCCTTCACCAGCTATGGCATTAGCCCACAGGCCAAGGTAAGAGGAAATGGTTTCAGTCACCTTAATGTCTTCTAGTCCCTAAATCAAGATTCCCAAGACTTTATCACTGGCTTTTCACAGCCAATAAAATAGCAGATAGGAGATCTATAAAGGCAGGTGGTATTGTTATCTTCACAACTGCCCAGAAATCCTCAGGGGTAGAGCAAAAGTCATGATGCCCACTCTGCAGCTCCTCTCACAGATAGCTTTTCAGTTGACCAAGGTGCTTCTCTTGCCCTTGACCTCACTCTCATAAAAAAAATTTTATTTTAAATTTATTTAATTAACTAATTAATTTAGGATATTTTTCCATGGCTACATGATTCATGTTCTTTCCCTCCCTTCTTCCCTCCCATGGTCAATGAGTAATTCCACTGGGTTTTACATATGTCATGGATCAAGACCTATTTCCATATTATTAATATTTACACTAGAGTGATCATTTAGAATCTACATCCCCAGTTATATCCCCACTGAACCGTGGGATCAATCATATTTCTGCTCCCACAGTTCTTTTTCTGGATGTGGATAGCGTTCTTTCTCATAAATCCCTCAGAATTGTCCTCGATCATTGTACTGATGCTAGTAGAGAACTGACTTCACTTTTATTAACTACTTTCATTTTAAGAAATGTGAACCCTACATATGGAAAGTACCAGAGGTCCTGAGAGTACAGCAGCAAAGATGATGGCTATACATGGTCTTTAGTGTCATTTATATTAATAAAATCAAATCCATTTTAAAAAATATGAGACCTAATAAAGAGAGGTCTGGTCTTTGGAGCATTAAAGACATGGGTTCTCACATCACCCCAGAGGGAATAATACTTCCCAGATAATTCATATAAGTTGCTCATTTTTCTTTCCCTTCCTTTGTTTCCTTGTTGAGCATTTTTCCTTGGGGCAATTCCAGGTCAGCTCAGAGGCAAGGTGTCCTTTCTCCCTTGGTGATTATATACCTCTTTGTCTCTACTGCTTTATTCTGCAGCAATGGTTCAATATGTACAAACCCATCACCTACAACACAGCTGTTCTTGCTGAAGACGATGGCATCTTCATGAACAAGTTGGACCCCAGCAAGGTGTTTAAGAGCAAGAGCAAGACCTTAGTCTCTAAAAAGAGGTCATCTCTACAGAGCTCAAGCTCACAGAGAGGTTCATCAGCTTCTCCAGTCATCAAGTCATCCCCTATCCCTGGAAACTCTATCCGGAAATAAGCATTTCCTACCTCCCCACCCAACCCCAATCTCCCCTACCCCGCCCCCCCAACGGCTCTTTCAGCCTTCAGGACTCCCCATGAATGAATGAACAGCTGTAGGACCAAGATGGTGGTGCTGTGGATCTCATTGACTGTGTACATGTAATCAAAGGAATTTTTTCATCAAAACTGGAGAAGTTCAAGCCACAAATCTGAGAGACTGGGTTCCCTAGGCCTCTGAATTTATAAAACAGCAAATGGCATAATTACATTGCATCTAAATGCAATTTTGTTCCCTGTTGGGCAGTAGGAAACATCTTTTGAAACCCAGCATTATCCCTCTACACTCCATGCCCCATCTCACATATACACACATGTCCACGTACTACACTTCCCCCTGACAGTTAATATCCTTTTGTAAGGGACTGGTGAAGCCTTGAGTGTCCTAACATTTCCCTTCCAAGAAACACCTACTGTAAGTACATTTGTGCTTTCTTTGTTGCAATTACCTCTAAAACACCTCATTTTACTCTTTGCTGCTTTTGTTGTTGGCCTTCCAGTTGTTTTATATTAGCATTCAAATTTCTGTCCAGTTGCCAATGTTACATTTTTTTTCTGGATTTTTAAAGAAAGGAGGCAACATTTGCACTTTTCTTTTAGGTGTTGCCATAAATCCATCTCAAACTATGTTTTATATGACTCCACATGAGAAATGATGCTGAAAACAATTAATAGGTCACTAATGATATCCCATATAACAACATGGAATTGCCAAAGCTTCAAACTGGTATCAGGATATCCCTCTTATTGTGAGTTCTTTCCTCTAAACTTATTAAGTCAACAAAACTATCCAAATCAACAAATGAATAAAAAACATGTAAGTAAAGCCATAAGCTCCGTTATTTACAGCTGACTCTATAAAATGTTTCACACTTTTAAGGGGGAAAGGGTAACTCCTAGATGCAGATTATGATCTATATACCTGGCTGGCTCTTAACATCATCCAAGGCAAAAAGAGGTTAAGTGATAATTTTATAAAGATCCAATTAAGAGTTAGAAGTGGGGCTTGAACAAGTCTTCTTAACTCCCGGTCTAATAATCTATCCATTATATCACATCACCTCTTGTTTTTAACAATATAGGTATTAAAAATGAACTATTTGCTTTGTGCCTCCTTCTGAACCCTTTCTCCAGGATATTTTTCTGGACCACACTATTTCTATTTTTAAAAGTTATAGTTATGATTTGCTTTGCTCAATTCAGCTCACTTTCTTTGCACCATTTCTTTCCATATTTCTTTATTCATATAACCTTTGTGTCAAAAGCTCTCTTCTGAATCAAATGATGTAGATGCATTTTGGGGGACTTGCACTTCTCTGGCTTATTGCCCTTGCTTAGATCATGGGAGAATTTAAATATCAGACATCAAGGTGTAGCCACCAACACCACATTAAGCATCAAGGCTCACAAGACTAAAAAATGAACAAGTTTAATTACAGGCTAATGGAAACAAACAGCTCATAGCAGAATCCAAAGACACTAACAATACTCACCAGTGAGGGATGCTTATTCAGGCTTGTAAAGTCCCGGCACTTCCTTCAGGAGAGCTTCTTCTAGGAAGAGGCATCTGAGGATTGTCTTTTCACATCTGTGCTTTTCTCCAAGCACCTCTGGGTAAGGTAGCATTGCTCTTGTTCCAGCTCCTTTCTCCAACAATTCTCAGCAGACATTGCCTTAGTTATGGCTCCTTTCCCCACATCTTATTATTTTGCTTGTAGCCTATACCCCTTACAAGCATCCATAACTCTTAGCAGCCACTGGATTTTTCTCCTTCCCAAGGGGTCAATTCTCCATCTCCAGAATCCTTGATAGCCAGTGGTAAAACTAAAAAATGCTTGCATTGTCTGTATTTCTGAGCCTTCTTATATTCTACACTTCTCATAGAGCCTGTGCTCATATATATGAGAGATGTAGGGAATTGACTTGCCTCTACACCTTACAAGATTTTCTCCCCAATTCCATGATGACTACCTCCATCTGAGTATTCTTTTCCTCTGTACCGCTACTAGGTCAGGATCTCTCCAAGACTATCATTTTGTCATGATTGGTCCTTGGGCAGCTGAGTTGAGTTATTTAAATGGCTGAAACATCAGTAATTTGAGAGGGGGGAGGAACTGTGTGCTTTCTCAGGCATTGTTGGGTTCCATTACATTGATATTTGTCATTTCTTATGGGCTAAAGTAACAAATCAGAATTTACTGACTGCCTCATGGGCAGTCCTAAGAAAAGTGTCTGTTGTGATTGGACATGTAAACTGAAAGGAGGCCATAGGAAATGATGCAGAAGAGGCCCCTTTAAAAAGAGACCTCAGTCAGCTGAGCTGGATCTTCTGGTTTGTGAAGGGGACCTGAGGGAATTCTGCTGGTTTGTGACCGGGACATTCCATGTGGTGAGTATAAAGACTGAATCTTCCTGAACTTCTCTTAAGGAACTTCCCTTTTAATAGAGACTTTATGACTGAAGCTTTTGCTTCATTCACCTCTAGGGCCCTCCAGGCCTCTGGCCCTCTGAGTCTCCAGCCTTGGGATCAAGACCAGATTTCCCTCTGCTGAGGGTTAATTAGATCTACCTGGATTGAACCAGGGGATCAGAGCAAATTACTTACTGTGTTAGGTTTCTTATCCTATCTTATCCTCTCTTATTTCCTTTTTTCTACTTCCTCTTCTCATTTGTAAATACATTTTCATGAAAGCCATATTAACTTTTAGTTAATCTTTAATTGGACTGACAATTGTTCAATCCCCTGGTGACAAACCTTTTAATATTTACTCAATTAAAACCCCCTTTTCCCCCTTACATCCTCCCCTTTCAATATTATCCATAGGGATCACTGGATCTAAAGGTCTAGTAAGCATTTTTTGTAGCTTTTAAATGTATAATATTCCTTTTTAAAAAGGTCACATGGATTTTTAGCTCTTGCAGAAGTCTAATAATGTGTCTTCCTTGCCACATTCATATTAGCATTGAATTTTATTGCTTTAAATTAACTTTTCCAAAGTCAATATCTCAGTTATTTTCTCCTGAATTCATCCAATTATTTAAAATTTTGAGCATTTTTTAGTTGTATTCTTTTGAGAATTGCTTTATTCATATCCTCCTTACCCAAGAAATATAGCACAATCATGAATTTGAGTTGCTTCCTTATAGCATTTTGTATGTCAGAGTTTTCTCAGAAGTGTTTAGTAAATTATTTTCCTCCATCTTTTGCTTTCTTGATTTTGCCTGTCTTGTTCTTTGTTGTGCAAAAGGTATGTTTATGGGAGAAAATTCTTCTATTTTATCTCCTATGCTTTAATACTTCTAAGAATCAATTATCTGTGGTTTCAGTGGCATGCATACTTTCTCTGCCAATTGAGAGAGAGAGAAAGGAAGAAGGAAATGAGTTTGCAAGCAGATGGGTTTGCAAAGAGAAACTGGTCACATGCACAGAACTTTTTAGACCCCATTCTGGAATGTGGGGACTTCTTAAAAGGCAACACAGGGAGACAGTTGAGATCCGTTGTTCCTGTCCTTCAGGAGGAGTGGAGGGAGAACTTCCTGCGGGATGATCTGTCTTTGCCTAAGGGAAGTTTACTTACCTGTCCCTGAGAGCTGAAGGTTCCTGTGTTCCAGTTATCTGAAGATCCAGAGATCCTATCCATCCGTGTCTCCAATTTTTATCTCGTTCTGTTCCTATAAGCTCCTGGTTCCTGAGAGCTTCCTGACTGTTGTGTGTGAGAGAGCTGCCAATACCCACTGAAACCTGTCTGTGAGGAAAAGGCTTGCAGCCATCTTGGGCTTCTGCCTAAGAGGCTGATTTCATCAAGAGTTTAAACCTTTTCTACTCCAATGAACTTTGACCATGTCTACCAGTAATTTGAAGGACCAGTAGGTCAGGATAGATTAAATAGTATGGGGATTTTAGATAGCAATTATAGATTTAGACAGCCTGAAGACTTTAAAGATGGTTCCATGAGGAGCCCATAGGAGTTGGGTGGAGAATCTAGATTTTAAGCTTAGGGTCTCCTTATTCCTGGTCCTCCTCCTTTCCTCTTTTACTAGATATAAATAAACCACAATTTCTGTTTTTACCAACTTGTCAAATAGTCAGATAGCATTTTGGGCCTACAGACTGCCTCTCAGGCCTACACAGGCCTGTAGAGCCTATTCACTCAGTGATATAGCAATAAGTCTACAAACCTTTCCATCTATATTATCAACATTTCACAATGTAGATTGCAATCTTTCTACTCTGTGGGCAGTAATCAAGAGCTGTTATGTCTTTTGTCTTCTATAAATTACTTTATTTGTTGACTAGAGTCACCTTCACCAGACTGATTGCTCAGGGATTTTCATGGCTTTTATGGTGGTTTCCTGTCCCTGCCCCTTTTTCACGGGGGGGGGGGGGCAATCACAGTTTCCAAATTGTCTGAGTTCTCACCTTTGGAACTAAACCTTTCTGAGTGTGTGAACTCTTAAGTTTCTTGCTCGTTCTCACCTAACAGCAAGTAAGGTGTGAACTCACTAAGTGGCTTGTGAGCTCCTCCACCTAGTTCAAACTTGTGTTGATTCAATCAAAAGGTAGACAAAAGAGAGCTAATCTTGTCTTCAAAATCTAGTGAGATACTAAGTAGGGGTACTTAAGTTATTGCCAAAGTTTTAACTTTAACTTAGGTAAAGAGAACAAAGGATTCCCTTTTCACAAGTGTGAACTCAAAGAGAACCAAGAATTCCCTTTCACAAGCTGCAGTTGATATATTCCATTTTTGTCTAAATTTCCCTGATTTTTGAGAATAATAACTGATCTATTCGGAATTTATTAAATAACAGCTTCTTTATAGGTTTAAGGGAGAGAGACATTTTTTTACTCAAGGAACATATCTAGCTATAATTTATTAACAATGAAGGATGTGATTAGAATGTGTGTACTTGAGATACAAAGCCTCTTTGGTTCTTAGCCTCTTGTCCTAATCAGGATATACCAAGACGTCACATGTGAGGTTCAACCAGGGGCTGGCTAACTCTATCTCCATTTATGTGTCTTTAGACTTGAGAGAAAATAAGCTCTTCTGATATGTTTAGTGAAGGAAGAAATCATTAATAAGCAGGTAAGAGTGTTCACCTGAGTTGGTTTAATTTCTATGATGCTTAATGGGCATATTAGTGACTAATTTTTGAGCTGTCTTCTCTTTCTGGGGGCATGCAGAAAATTTCTACATTCTTCTTCTCATGTACCCCAGTAATGATTCTACATTATACCAGTTTTAATTGTTTTTACTTACTGCAGTGATGGGCAAACCTTTTAAAGAGGGGGCCAAAGGAAAGGAAATGCTCATCTGTCAGTCTGTTTCTAAGGCAACTCTTTCAAAGTTTCCTTGTATTGTATCCTACTCATTGTATTCATCAGATTAGGAGTGATGTCATGTGGGGGACAGAACATTTCAGGGGGCCCACATCTGGCCCGCGGGCTGTAGTTTGCCCATCACTGACTTAATGTAGAACTTCTGTTTTTCCTTTTCTTTCTTCTCTTTAAATTCTCAGACCAGAACAAATCCATTCCTAGGATCTCTGCTGACTTTTTATTTAACTCCCTCAGTACCCTTTGGAGATAGGTTATGAAGGAATACTTGTTTCTTCTCCAACCTCATTAGAATATTAGCACATCTGCATCATTCAACTCCTTCCAACTCTTCAAAAATTATCTTGCTTGGTTTCTTAAGATTCTTATATTTGAGTGTTCCTACTTAGCTCTGTTCTTTTCCTCAGAAATGCTTGTAAGTCCTCTATTACATTAAAGATCCACTGTTTTACCCAGTAGGATTATACTTAGCTTTGAAGAAGCTATTCTTGCTTTTTATAATCCTACATCTTTTTGCCTTTTGGAATATTATATTCCCTTTCATTTATAGCAGAAACTGCAAGGATTTGTGTGATCTTGATGTACTTCACTGGAAATTGAACTTCTTATTGCCTGCAGTATTTTGTCTTTGATGTGGAAGCTCTGGATTTTGGTTATGAACATTCTTGGAACTTTTCCTTCTAAGTATTTTTTTTCCCAGGAGGTAATATATTCTCTTTATCTTTACAACATGTTTTGTAAGATCTCAGAGATGCATACAGTCAATGATATAATAAATGGCAGAATTTTTGGTAGAAATAATGGTGGGAAGGGAGGCTAAGCCAAGATAAGATTGGGTTATTCTCACTGACCAACTTTACAATAATAGGAAATGATAATCAATTAAACAATGAACATTTATTTATGAAGTGTCTTCTCAGTGCCTGGCTTGGTGCTAGGGACCCATGATACAAAGACAAAAATGAAATAGTACCTTCCCTCAAGAAACTATCATTCTACTAGGAATATAACACTTGCATAAATAAAGGGCCTATTATTAAGAGTAATGTTGCACTCTGCTATGTCTCTAGAGTGAAGATTTGGAATTCCTCTTATGCAAAATTAGAGGCAGTTTAGGTAGGAGATATGTATTCAGTACAAGAAGGTTAAGAAACTTGGGCCAAAGAAGATGAGAGCCTGAGGTATTAGGTATGGAATCCATGTCTTCAGGGATAACTGACCAAATAGCTATTCCTTACTATTGTGTTATAAGGAATGATGAACTGATTGATTTCAATATGAACTGGAAAGACCTCCATGAACTGAAGTGGAGTGAAATGAGCAGAACCAGGAGATCATTATACACAGAAACTGAAACACTGTGGTACAATCAAATGTAATCAATTTTGCTACTAGTAGCAAAGCAATGATCCAGGAAAATCCAGAGTAATTTATGAGAAAATGCTATCCACATTGAGTGAAAGAACTGTGGGAGTAGAAACACAGAAAGAAAACATTTGATTTATCACTTATTTATTTGAATATATGATTTAGGGTTTTGGTTTTAAAATTTTATTATTTTCAAAAGCAAATAATATGGGAATAGGGATCAAGCGATAATATATATATATAACCCAGTGCTCTGGGATGAGGGAAGAAGGGGGAGGGAGAGAATATGAATCATGTAACCATGGAAAAATATTTAAAAATAAATTAAAAAATAAAAAATACACAAAACCACCAAATAGTTATTCCTGCTTTCTGGCCTTGTGGGATAGTCTATTAGTAGAAAGTTCTTTCTAGGGAAACTCTCACCTCATCTGTCTATATATAGTCCAGCATTAATCTAGTTAAAGATACAAATTCAGCTTAGGCAGACACTTCTCTAATTGAATTATGGAAAACTGGACTCAACTACAAAGAATGTTAAGTAAGTAGCTATTACTTGTTGACAAACATAATATTTAGGAGACTGCTGAGGTGAAGAGACTAAACTTTGGGATAGAGAATTAGAAGGAATTGGCCTGATTTTTTTTAAAACTCTTAACTTCTGTGTATTGGCTCATAGGTGGAAGAGTGGTAAGGGTGGGCAATGGGGGTCAAGTGACTTGCCCAGGGTCACACAGCTGGGAAGTGTCTGAGGTCAGAATTGAAGGTAGGACCTCCCATCTCTAGGCCTGACTCTCAATCCACTGAGCTACCCAGCTGCCCCTGGCCTGACTCTTAAGGCTTTGTTAGATATTATGATTGCAACTCATGACTTCTTTTTCTCAGCTGATGCCAAATAAATTTTGCTCCAGCCTCTTAACTTTACTATGTGTGTGTCTACCTGCCTCATACGTTTTTTGTAGACAACATATGGTAGGATTTTGATTTTTAATCCATTATGCTATCTGCTTCCATTTTATGGGTGAGTTCATTTCATTCACATTCAGAGTTATGATCACCACATGTGTATTCCCCATCATTTTGATTTCCTCTTTTAGTCCTGTTCTTTCTTCTTTCACTGTTTCCTTCTAAACCAGTGTTTTACTTTTAATCAGTTCCCCTTTTCCCCACCCTTTTTTTACTTTCTTTCCCATCCCCTCCCTTCTTATTCCCCTCTTATTTTTTCTTTCAGCTCTATTAATCACCCCCCCTCAACTTTCCCCTCCCTTTTAATACTCCCCATCCATTCCCCCCTTTGTTATTTATTTGTTATTATATCCTCTCAACTTCCCTGTATGATAAGACAGAATTCTATACCCCACTAGATCTGGCTGTTCTTCCCTCTATAAGGATGATATTAGAAAATATGTATTGTTTTATTAGTTTAGAGATAAGAAGTAGAGAAGCTGGCTTGAGGAAGAATTGGAGTTTCAAATAGAGCTGAGAGAGAGTGTTAATTTCAACTGCTGGCAGTTATAACCATTATTCTATGACAAGTTACATGCTCTGGGTGTGGCATTCCAGGAGGGGCTTCTGGCAGTCAAAAGAGCCACATGCAGATTCTTTCTCTCTCAGAGCTGGAGAAGGTAACATCTTTGCCTCTCTATATCTCGGTCTGAGGGAAAGACTTGAAGGAGTGGAGTGTTTTCTTTTCCAACTTGGGAAGCACTATTCATTTATCTGTTACTATTTATAGATTGGTTAAGCTATGAAAAGACCAAACAAAACCTGGTCTTTGGTTTGGACTCTGAGTTGTTAAGGTTCAGAGTCCTAACATGATTCTTGTGGAGACTCCACCAGCTAGCTTTTGTTATCTTTATAACTTAAAGGTGAAGTTAAGAGTTAGTATGGTTAGGTTTATTTAAAATAGTATAAATTTGGTTAGTTAGATCAGGGAGGATTAGTGTAGCTTGTGAACCACAGGAGAAGCAGTTCCTTGTGGGACCTGGGAGTTTATTTGGGTGGAGTTAGAATCCCTTAGAATTAAAAATCCTTTTTCTCTAATGTATATTTAAATAAATTGTTTATTTTTCATAAACAAGAGTCTCTTTAGCATTCCTTGTGCCTTGCATTTCTTACCTAATATTATTTTTACACCTCTCAGAACTGATTCCACTGAAAGTAAGGTTTAAGTATGACCTATTACTACTCTCTTCTACCCCTTCTTATAATAGTATTCATCTCCACCCCCCCCCCATCCCATGTCCCTCTTTATGTGGTATAATTTATCCTATTTTTCTTCAAGTTTTTCTTAGTACCATCCTTTCCCCCCATTATTTTTTGCACACCATCTTAAACAACTTAGTACCACAAACTCTGCCTATGAATAATTCTTCTATCTGCTATGATAACGAAAAAATTTTTCAAGAGTTAGAGATATCATTTTTTAATATTGGAATATAATCAATTTAACTTTGCTGGAGACCTTAAAATTTTTTTTTCTCCTCTTATTTACTTTTTCATGTTTCTCTTGAATTTTGTATTTGGACATCAAATTTTCCATTTAGTTCTGGTCTTTTCTTTAGAAATACTTGGAAACCTTCTGTTTTATTGAATGCCCATACTTTCCCCTGAAAGTATATAGTCAGTTTTGATGGGTAGGTGATTCTTGGTTGTAGACCCAATTCTCTTGCCTTCCTGAATATCATATTCCAAGCTTTGTGGTCCTTTAGTGTAGAGGCTGCCAGATCCTGACTGGGACTCCTTGATATCTGAATTGTCTCTTTCTTGCAACTTGCAATATTTTTTCCTTGATGTGGAAGCTCTTGAATTTGGCTATTACATTCCTGGGATTGTCTTTTGAGGATTTAATGTAGAGGGTGATCTATTAATTCTTTCAACGTCTATATTGCCCTCTTGTTCACAAATATCAGGGCAGTTTTCTTGGTTAATTTTCTTGTAATATAATGTCAAGGCTTTTATTTTTTTCTAGGCTTTCAGATAGACCAATAATTCTCAAATTGTCTTTCCTGGACTTGTTTTCCAGGTCAATTGTCTTTTTAATGAGATATTTCATGTTTCCTTCTATGTTTTCATTCTTTTGATTTTGCTGTCTCATGAGATTATTAGCTTCTACTTGCCCAATTCTAGTCTTTAAAGACTGATTTTTCAGCTAAGATGTTTTGATTTTCATTTTTGGTTTGGTCTATCCTGCTTTTCATGGCTTCCAGCAGGTCAATTCTGGTTTCCAATTTGCTTATTACTTCATTTGATTTCTTTGCCTCTTTTTCCATGTGGGCAATTTTGTGAACTCCTTTTTGAGTTCCTCAGGAGCTTGTGACCAATTTCCATATTTTTTGGAAATTTTGGATGTTTTTGTTTGTTTGTCACTCTTCCCTATTGTTTCTATATTTCACTCTTTTTTTCTCCATAGAAATTATCCAGGGTCAAAAGCTTTTTCTGCTGCTGCTTATTCCTTTTGCTACTAGTGGATGGAGTTTCTGCATGTTGGTGGACATTGCTTTCTTAGCTTCTGTCTCGCAGGGCTTTGCCTTGGTAGTATATTCCCTTCCCAGTCAAAAGTCTGAGTAAGGAGGGCAGGCAGTTCTTTGTGTAGTGATCTCCAAACTTTTTGATTGCTTATCCTGATTCTTCATCTCTAATAGTAAAAAATTTCATATGAAATATATATATATATATGTTAATATTAATTTGTACCTCCTTTTGCCCCTACTCAAATTTTGAAACTCAGTTTGATTTTAATTATGAATCTCAAGTTGTCACCCAGTCTATGTTGAGTCCTTCCTTCTTTTGTCTAGATGTAAAAACTGTCAGAGTTGAGACCTATCCTTGTTTATTTGGAAATAAGAATTCTGAAGTAATCAGCCAGCTAGACAGATACCATATTGGAAGCCTTTGCCATGTGTTCATGTACAAAGAGACCTGCCATTTCCTGTTGAGGAAGTCTCAGTTCATTTTTCGTGTGGCTATTGTCTGATGAGAAACTTTTTAGGATGTGCTGGAGATGATTATATCACAAGGAATATATATTTGCTTTCAGGACAGGAAGTGAGGTTTTTTCTCTTTTTTTTCTCCATTAGCCTGGAAACTTAAGCTGCCTGAGCTCACATATCTCTCCTATTGCTCCTGCTTAGGTTATTTTTACTATCTGTTTGGACTGTGTAGGGAATCTGCTGGCTAGTTTAGAAATTGACCTTTTAATTATAAAACTCAAAATGTAGCCTCCAGAGAATTTCATTCATCACAATATACATATATATGTATATATACACACATATATGATGTATGTGTGTGTTTTTGTTGGACAGTTAGGTGGTGCAGTGGATACTACCGAAACTAACAGCCCCCACCCCCATACCCCAGCAACACCTGACAAAACACCAAGACTCTGTTCCTCAGCCTGTCCTGCATGGCTAAGCATCAGCCTGAGAACTACGCCCCCCCCCCAACCCTCCAGAGGCTGGGACTCCCCACCTCTCTCAGGAACATCTAATGAACTTAATCCAAGTAGCTCACTTTGCTCAGAGGCAACCAATAGAGGCAACACAAGTTGCCTCATCCCTGCAACTCCCTATCCTCCCAACCCTGTAAGAGATTACACTTCCCCATTCAGGTGATTTGGCAGTCATCTTAGCTGGTGTTGGTCTCCCCCTTGCTGTTTCTTCCCTCCATTCCTTTTTTCTATTAGTCTTGCTATTTTGTCTCACTCTGGCCTTATTAGTCTCATGAGTTGAACCCTTGTCAGTCAGACCAACAGATATAGTGCCTGGTCTGAAGTCAAGAAGACTCATTTTCTTAAATTCAAATCTGGCCTTGGACACTTATTAGCTGTGTGACTCTTTTTGCTTCAGTTCCTCATCTGTAAAATGAGCTAGAAAAGGAAATGGAAAAGGAAAGTATCTTTGCTAAGGAAACCCCAAATGGTGTCACAAAGGGTGAGACACAACTGAAACAACTGAACCACAAAATAATTAGTTACTCTATTATGTACAATATAAAACATAAAATTGGAAATCTAAAAAAGAGAAAAAGCAAAATCATGTATGATCCTATAATAAATGGGGACTCACTGGAGTTGAATATGAGAATGGCATGGTGACCAAAAGTTCTCTGTAGAATGCATTGGAGAGTGCAGACACTTTAGGCCAGCAGCTAGCTCATTTGGGGACCACCAGTATTAGTTCTCTGGGGGTCACTCTGCTTTGAATGGCTCTGCTCTGGTCAAGCTTGGAGACAAAGTTTCTGAAAGTCACACAATAGAAGTCTCTGAGACAGGATTTGAATCTTGGCTCCAACTTAGCATTCTAAGAATCCTCTGTCCTCCATTTCTGCTTTAGATGCTGGCCTTACCAACAAAATAAGCAAGGACATGGTGTTTTATAAAGCTTTATTGCAAGGTGAGTTTAGATATTGCTGAAAAGATCAGCATTTGCATTGCATATATCAAGAAGTCTGGGACATGAATCTCAATTTAGATTCCCAGCTGGACTCTAAATGTCAAGAAAAGGGAGACTGCAATTTTCTAGGTGGGGCATATTGGAAGGAAAAAAACACGGACTTGAGAACACTGTAATTTTCGCTTGGTTCATCCCACATAGGGTCAATGTGTCCAAATGGCTCAGTAGACAATTAAGGACATGTTGGTGGGTTAACAAATTCTCATACATCGTTTCAAGTTCTTTATGGAGTCAAGTGTTAGAACAAACACAACAAAAGTAACTATCGACAATTTAACAATTAAAAAAATCAAAAACCTTTTACCTAAAATGAGTAAATAACAGCAACAAAGACCATGATAGGATCAACAGTGACCAAACACACATGGGGTATTATCTTTGACCATGCATGGCTTGTTTTTAAATTACAATTCACAGAGTAACACTGCCAAGAAGTCTATTTTACACTATGCTACACACAATGAATAGTAACATTTACACAATTGTACAGATTTTATCTTTTAACCTAAGAAAAGCATCCTTTTCTACTTTACATTTGTTAATTTTATTTTTTTACAATTCTTAGCTCAAAGGACAAAACAAAACAAAAACAAAAACAAAGAAACAATCTAACAACCCAAACACTGAGTTTGCCTGAAGGCCCACTCCCAAAAGGAGAAAGCCCCTTGTCCATGGAGCATCTTTTCCCACCAGGCTTTCAGATTTCTGGTTTCTCTCTGTGGCCAATGAGCATGTAGCCTTTCGAGCACCTCTTGGGTCTCCATTATAAAGATACATTCCAAATGAAGAGAGTTCTTTTCTTTTCTTTTCCCCTCTCCATCTTAACAGAACTTTACACACACACACACACACACACACACACACACACACACACACACACACACACACACACACACACACCCTTCCTCCTTAGATTTAGATGTCCCTTATTTAGGGGTAACTCACTTTTGTAAACCCAAACTTACAGAAATAATAAATTCAAGAAAATTCTTTTAAGCAGGCCCCTAGACTCCTCTATGAGGATGATAAAAAAAGATTTCTATCATATTTTTTTTCAGAATAAAGAATTTACAAAGAATTAGGAAAAGAACAAAAGTGTAAACAACCCTTCAAATGTAGAAAGTGCCAGGCAAGACAAAAAAAAAAAATAGAAAATAGGTGGATAAGAGAGAGGAGAGAAAGCAACAGAAAACAAATCAGAAGATAAAGTCCTGAAGAAAAAAGGTCTGGCCCAGAGCTGTGGCACCATTAGCTGGAAGTTAATAAGCTTCATTTTGAACAGAGAATATTGCCTACGTTGAGGGCTCACCTTGAGAGGACCTGTATCTAAAAGTTCAAGAAACTGTCAGGGCACATCTAATTCTTATGGTGCTTTTGGATCAAGGTACACATCTGTACTGCATTGATTCTGCGCGATGTTTTAAATATTATCAATCCCATTGGATCACAGATTTGGAGTCAGAAGGGACCTCATCTAGTCTGACTCCCTCATTTTACAGATGAGGAATCCTTGTCCAGAGAGCTTTTTTCTTGGAAAATGTTGGTTCAAAAAGATTATTTTTCTTTTTCTTTGTAGTCTTCTTTATAATTAAAAAAACCACATTGCTGGGCCAACTTTCTAAAAACAGAAGTATATTTCCAATGTTACAATGGAAATCAAAGGGAAAATATGATTTGAATTATACAAGGCTGCTTTACAACCTTTTTTTCCTCCATTTATTCCAGAAAGTTAGCTCCAAATGCACATTTCATGAGAACTTGTCAGTGCAGATGATCATCTTTTTAGTATCTGGGGGACAGCTTAAATGTCACTTATGGGAGGATTTCTCATTTGACAGAGATAGCTGCATTCAGTTTCTTCTCATTTGCATCCAGAATATTTGTTTCTTGAGCTACATCACTGAGTCACAGTCCATAGAAATACCTTGATTATTTCTGAGGGTTTTTTGTTTAGCTGAATTCTCTGCTCTTTTTAGTGGATTACCTCTCCTAAAGTGTAGCTGTGGGGCTAGTAGCGATGCCACTCTTGGTACCACAGAGTCCATGAAAAAAATTACTTACAAAGAGTTACTTCAGGGAGTAGCTGGTGGCTTAGTGGATTGAGAGCCAGGCTTAGAGATGGGATGTTCTAGATTCAAATTTGGCCTCAGACTCTTCCTAGATGTGTGACCCTGGGAAATTCACTTAAACCCCATTGCCTAGCCTTTTCCACTCTTCTGCCTTTGGAACCAACATATAGTATTGATTCTAAGACAGAAGCTAGGGTTTAAAGAAACCCCAACAAAACAGTTACTACAAAATGAATCACCTCTGAGCACTTCGTGTGTTTTGACCATCCATCCATCCTCCTTCCTATTCTCATGACTATTACTCATGTTCTTCATTCTCATTTTATCCTTACCTGCCCACAAGGGAGGCATTTCTTGATGTTAAATTTTAATTTTGAATACTTTTGATTTTAGGAAGTTGATGAGTCCAATAAAAACCAATAACAGCAACCAAAACAAAATCCAAGATTTTTGTCTATCTCATTCAGATTGAAGATTCCCACTCCCTTCCTCTGCCTCTAATTTCTACATCTTGCAGTTGTGGGCACTCACCCACCTTTCCCTTTAGCTGTTCTGACTAGCTTTGGACTAAGATGGCCAGTCATCTTTGCCTGTACAGATACTAGGGCCTTATTTTCTTGACACAACTTTCCATTTTGATGGGAGAGTATGGACTGTCCAGGCCAAAGATGAATGAGAAAGGAGGTAGTTTCTCTTATTTCATGGTTCTTGGGAGCCAGACATGTAAAAAAACCACCATGCTCTCTAATCAAGAATCAGAATCCTTTCCCTGGATTGTAGACCCATACCAATCATAAGACCTGTGGGAAAGACATAGATCTTCCTAAAGGGCAAAATAATAAAGATATGCAGCTTGTTTGAGTTGAAATGGAACTGAGAAACCATCTAATTCAAGTTTCTTATTTTATGCATGGACACCCTGAAGTCCATAAAGGGATTATGACATGTTCAAGGTCAATTAGTGGCAGATAAAGAACTAGAACCCAAGTCATCTGACTCCCAGGCTTATTTTCCCATTATTGCAAAGCTGCCTCATCAAATAAACTGCTAAAGGAATGAGCCAAACTGAAAATGAAAACTACAGCTTGTATTACTGTGACATAAGGAATGAGGGCTAGCACTTAGAAACTTGCCTTTAATTGGGCTAGTTCACCTTGTGGTTGATTTTTGTGGCTTGTTTTTTGATGCCAGCTGAAAGGGCACTGGACTCCATGCTGGCCACTTATTTGTCTCTTTATGTAATTAAGATGCATCTGGTCAGATTCTTTCACAGGCAGACTTTGCCATTTCAGGCCTGGACAGAAGTGGTCCTTTTGATGATGATCTGTGGAGTCCTTCCACCGAAGTGGACCTATGGGCCCAGTGATGATGCCAATCTTGGTACCACAGGATCCTGGACAACACTTCCATTTCTGGTTTGGTTGCAGATAGGAGGTTATGTAGTAAAATTCTTCTCTTCCTTCCTTAGAGATTTGGGAGTATCATTTTACCAGAAATATCATGAGCTGAGCCCATATTGGTGGTGGAACACACATTTCTTGTTTGCATTCTTTGGATGTGTCTACATTTATCAAGTCTATTAGAGTATTTTCTTTCCAATGGCAGATTTTTCTTCCAATTTTCCAATCCATTTATCTTTAAGACTGCCCTTTTATCACATTATAGCTGCCTAGTTATAGTTAGCTGGTGTTTCCAAAGCATTCCCAATCCATATATGAAAGCTCACAGAGGAGCATCAGCAGGGTCTGAAACATTTGCTTTAGACAGTTGTTATATCATTTCTTCATAATAATACTAGGTAGCATTCTTTGAGTGCCTAGGACAGCTAGGTGGCACGGTGGATAGAGCGCTGGACCTGGAGTCAGGAAGATTCATCTTCCTGAGCTCAAATCTGGCCTCAGGTACTTAATATAGCTGGGTGACCCTGGGCAAGTCACTTAACCATGTTTGCCTCACTGTCCTTATCTGTAAAATGAGCCAGAAAAGGGAAGGGCAAACCACTCCAGTATCTTTGCCAAGAAAACTCTAAAATGGAGCCATGGAGAGTTGGACATGACTGAAAAAAAAAACAAAATAAAGTATCTACTATGCATTTAGGCACAATGCTGAGACACTTTATAGATATTTTATTTGATCTCCATAACAAACTTGAGAGATAGGAGCTATTATTATCCCCATTTTACAGTTGAGGAAACTGAGCTTCAGGGATTTACTATAGCTATGTATCTGAGGCTGGATTTGGATTCAGGTCTTTTGCTTGCTGCTTTTCAGCATTTTCACAATTCAAACCTGTGGCTAGGTCTGTGGGATTCCCAAAAAGCAGAGGCAGATTAACCAGATAGGTCTAATCTCAGTCAAAAGCCTAACTCACACATCCCACCATTGTATCATCATGAAACCATGCAAGATGCTTGTTGGCTCAGACTGTGAAGATGCTGAAAAGCAGCAGGCGAAAGTATTAGACTGGAAATCTGGAACATCTGAGCTTAACCCAAACTCTGATACTAGCTCTGTGACCTCTTTTATGCCATAATCTCTTTGGGCCTCAGTCTCATATCTGGAAAATGGAGCTAACAGTTGGGGGGCAGGGACAACTTATCTTTGTCTATCTGGCCAGTTTACAAGGCTCTGAACCTGAGGGCATCCATATGAAACCATAACTTCTACTGACCACAGAAGGCAGTCATGGTCTGGGACTTCAGGCTCTGTTCTATGGCTGAATCAGCTAACAGGTGACTGGTCACCCTGGGACCCTGGTCAGAGGCTTCAACTGGGCCCATGACAGTGGTGTTAATGTAGAATATCAACTCTCCTGGCGTGTGTATGGGAGAGCAGGCAGAGGCAGGCTGGGATCCTGAGAGCCTTATAGGCTTGAAATGTAGATTTGATCATGATGTCGAGGACTCTTTCTTTGGATTGATTTACTTCATCAGAGATTCTTTAGTGGGGAAGGATTAAGGGAAGAGGGCGGCTTTGTAAAGCGTTCTCCTGAAATCTGAGAAAATTGATCCATAGTTTTAAGAGAAATGTTATTTCAATGAGCCAGAAACACTCCATCTCTTTCTTTCAATGGCAAAATATGTCTCTCTCTCTCTCTCTCTCTCTCTCTCTCTCTCTCTCTCTCTCTCTCTCTCTCTCTCTCTCTCTCTTTCTCTCTCTCCCCATCCATCTATCCATCCATCCATATATCTGTTCATTTATCTATCTCTCTGTCTCTATATATCTTCATATTTTTGAACAGTTGCTTGGCTTTGCAGAGCTCTTGTCTACAAAGGATAGGGTTTCACCAATGAAGGGCCTATAACATGTCCTTTTATTAAGGGATAATCTAAAGGTTTTTGTAAAACAATACCTGCGGGCACAGTAGGAGCTATGAGGTAGCACAGTGGATAGACCCCCAGGCCTGGAGTCATGAAGATCTGAATACAAATCTGGCCTCAGAATCTTACCAGCTATGCAATCTTGGGCGAGTCATGAACCCTTCTGACCTCAGTTTCCTCATCAGTAAAATAAGCTGAATAAAGAAATAGCAACCCACTCTACTATTTTTGCCCAGAAAACTCCAAATGGGGTCACAAAGACCCTGAAAGGACTCAATAACAATGGCAAAAGGGGTGGATGTACCAGGAGGACTCAGTGAAAGACAATAGGTTACTTTCCCAAACCTAATGCAGTCCTAAATGGGTCACCACAGCAAAATGAGTGTAACAGGGCCCTGTGGAACTTATGATGAGGAAAAAAAAATCTATCCAATTAGATTGGCTCCTTTAAAGGATCAGAGACCAAGGGCATCTGGAGGACTTGAAAAAGCAGAAATAGTGTGGGTTTGGGGCCAGACAATCTTGGTTTAAGTGCCAGGTCTATCACTGATTTTTGTCATTAAAACACAATGATTGTATTAGACAGCCTCAAACTGCAATCTCACAATTCCATTGGCTGGTACCTATTGAAAGAGAGGGCAAAACCAACTAGCTGGATTGAGCTGGGAAAATGAAAACAATTACTTAAAGTATGGGGAAAAGTGTCATTTTGTCATTATTTTTTGCTTGGTGATGCCAAGCAACTGACTTAAAAAAAACTGAACTGGGTGATTAAAACAAAACAATCGATTCTCTGTTTTATTCTTAGACTGACATATTGCATTTGATAATCATTTTAAATCCAAGTCTCTCTCATAGTATAGAAAGAGCCAGAAGGTGACCTGTTAGAAAGGAAAAAAAACAAACAGACTTCTTGTCCCCGGATATTAGTTTCTGGGAATCTCATGATAATTGGGCATCTTAATATCTGGGATAGATTCATAAGATTCTAAGAGTTGGAAGGGGGTACCTAGGAGGCACAATAGATAAAGTACCAGGCCTTGATTTAGGAAGACTCATCTTCTGGAATTCAAATCTTGTCTTAGATACTACTCTGTGACCCTGGACAAATCACTTAACCCTTTCTGCCTCAGTTTCCTCATCTGTAAAATAAGCTGGAGAAGGAATGTTAACTCATTCCAGTATCTTTGCCAAGAAAACCCAAAACAATGTCACAAAGAGTTGGACTGAAATGACTGAACAAGAGCTGGAAAAGACCAATAATGATCCAGTCTAATGTTCTATTTTTAAAGAGAAGGAAACAAGTGCAGAGAGAAGGATTATCATGGGGACAGATACCAGTGGGATTAGGGTTAACCACATTTAGGATTAAGGTACCACCACCAAAAACCCAGGTTTTCTGGCTTCCACTTCACCAATTCTTTCTTGCATTTTATACAAAGAAGAAACCAGGGGAAAAAAGTAGGCCAATTAATAATGCAGCAAAAACTTCTTAAAGGTTGTACTTTGAAATGAAAGAGGGGGGAAAAGTTACGAAAACCCCCTCAAAACCTGGATCTTATCTTGCTTAACAGAGATTTGCCTTCTTTTCATTTTTATCATATACCAAAAAGATGAGAGAAAAAGGTATCTGGGTTCACTATATTTGAGTGTGGGAAATAGAAGGAAAACTTTCACATGTGGAAAATTCAAGGTGCAATTCCATTTCTATACCTAATCCTTTTCAAAGCACTATTAGAGAGTTTCTTAGAAGTGAACCCAACTCTGCTCATCAAACCAATACCCTAACAGATCTAAAATTAGAGATAACACAGATTAAAGAGGAGAAAAGGCAAAAGGAAAAGTATATTTTCATTCAAAATCCATTTTTCTTCAAGATAGGGACTGGACTTGTCATTGGTATAAGGAACATCCTGGTGAGGAAACTCCCTCTGCCAACGCAGGCTGGCACTTTAACTTATAGTCTTAGAGAGTTATCTGGGGCACAGAGTTTAAGGAAACATACCTGGGGTTACAAATCTAGCATGCCTCAGAGAAAGGCCCTACCTCAACATGCCGTTTTGAGGATGGAATGTGAATCTAGTAGACATGAAGTGCTCGGTAAAGCACAGAGCGTTAGAGAACAAGGGGACACCGATGCTTCTGGTAGTAGTGGGGCATTCAGTCTCTATGACTATGATTACTATAAACACCAAACTCTCCTTGACTTTAACTTAGAGGCTTTTTACTTTGGGGCAGTCAATGCACAAATTTTGTCCAGGATCTCCTCCCTAACATGCCTTTTGGAGTCTCAGGGAGGCTCAAATAAATGGGTTCATATCTGCACTGAGAATAATTAAAAGAAGGTCAGGCTCAGTCTTTGGTATTTTTATAAATTCTATGTTTTGCCTATAACATGGTTTTTATAATCCCCTTTCTCCCTTCTCTGAGACAATACTTTTTGTTCATGGGAAGAAGATACTTAGAGGGCTAAATCATACTTCCCCAGACCTATTAAAAGGGGATCAATTGCCAAGCTTCTATGACTGACAGGTAAGTTCCCTGTGGGCAGGTACTGGGATGGAGCTTCTGGAGCTCATACCCAAAAGGACTAGGATAGACTTGGCACAGGTACAAACATGTCCTTACAGCCAAAATTATATTGGGAAAGCATATTTAGGAAAGTCCCTCAGAGATTTTTTTTCTCTTTTTCCTAAAAATAAAATAAAATAAAATAAAATACAAGCCCATACTTCTGTCTTGGAATTGATACTAAGTATTGGTTCCAAGACAGATAAGAGGTAAGGGTTAGGCAACTGGAGTTGTGACTTGCCCAGGGTCACACAACTAGGAAATGCCTGAGGCCAGATTTGAACCCAGTAGTAGCTGTCTCTAGACCCAAGCCATCTAGCTGCTCCCCTTCATAAATTTTAAAGCACTATATTAATTTGAATTATATATTATGATTTAGATTTGTGCAGGTTCACACACACAGGGCTTTCTAATTCTTTTCACCTACTCCTACAGACAAAAACCAAACTGCTGTCTTATTCCCAAACACTAGGGAAAAAGACAAGTTTCCAGACTCAGTTAACCACAGAAGTATCATAAGACAGTATAGGGCCCTTACAAAGAATCCTGAATATAGCCCGGGAGGGCCTGGGTTTGAATACCACATCTGCTACTCCTTGGCAGTATGACCCTGGGTGAGTCACTTAATTTCTCTAGGTTTCACTTTTCTCCTCTGAAAAAAGTTGGGTTATATTAGGTGTTCTTTAATGTTCTCAAACTTAGTGCAGAAAAGGACTTTAGAGAGCTTATGTATGTGGCCCAAATCATACATGCAGGAAATATCAGAGCCTGGACTGGAACTGACGTCCTTTTACTAAATCCCAAGTGCTTTCCACTGTAACATATTGCCATCCTAACACCATAATGCCTCTTTCCTAGTTTTCTCCTAGAAATTCTTTTCCCTAGTTTCTTTCTTTGTGCCTTTTAAAAAAGGTAACTCTGAAGAAGAATATTGGTGTTTTCAGACATTGCCTATTGAATGCAACCTTGGCTTAACACAATGAGAAAATTCAGTTTTCAGTTATGATTTGTGGCATTTGGGGCCCCAAAAGCTAAAAAAAAAAAGCAACATAGCACCATCTTCCTTTCATTCCCATGATGCTATCTTTCCCTGGCCTTGGAGGCCATCGTGGTGCTATTCTGTGCCCAAGTAATGGGCAGGTGTTATAGCAAGCTAACAAACCATAAGCAAAATAACACACATTTTGTTTTAGAATCCTGATGCTAATAAATATTATTACCTTTTCCCCTCTTTTTTTGAGTAAGAAAGACGATTAGCTACAACTTTTTTTTTTTATAGTACTCAGACCTATTTCATGACTTCTGCAGCATTTTGGGTCATACATTTCACAAACTATTTGACAAATAGTATAAAAAAAATCCACTTGTCTCCCAACAAAGTGGAATGCAGACAAGGGAAAAATACATTCACAGATACCTTTGGGCGTAATATTAGCTTTAGTTTTCAGGAAAGGATTATGCTTTCTAATTGAATTCTCAAGATCATTAAGGACTGGGCCTATAACCAGGTCAAGTGTACTTGGAAAGTGAAGCAATAGTGGATCCATAATTTAATGAACATTAAGACACCCCAAATTTCAATGTCAGACATGACTGTTCTGTTGGTCCACCACTGGTCCTTAGTAAAAAAAGGGTTTATTTAACCCTTAAGAAAGCCAGAATAGGATGACTCTTCCTCTTCCCCACTTTCATCTGGTTCTGGATGAGCTAGTGATTATAACTGACTGAAAAGTGTGGCAAATTCTTTGTCAAAGAGATTGATTGATTACCTTATTTGCAGCTTCCAATGGGTGGCTTCCTCAGGTGACTGAGGGAGGGGGCGTCACTCTGAAGGTGGGATTTTTTTAGTTGCACACTCTTGAGTGCCTTCAAACAAACTAGGAGGGTTTTTGGTTACAACATTTGATTTGGTGATCTGTGCAGACAGGTGGTGCTTAACATTTCTTTTTAAAATTTTTTTTTGTGAGTAGTTTTCTTGAAAGCATGATTTTTTTTTTTTTGCTTAAAAGCAAAAAAAAAAATTGGCATTAGGGCATTTCAAGGAACAAGTTTCAATTTCAGACAACCAGAATTATGGGAAAGAGGGGAAGACGTCCTTCAAGGGGTCTATGTCAAAGCCCTTTATTTCATACATGTTTTAACTGTTATGATAAAGCCATGGACTAAAGGGATCTCAGTGGATAATTTTGGCCACTATGGTGGTCAGCAAGGTGGCAGAGAAGATACTTTCAATGCTAATGCCCATTGTGTTAAGAACTTGTAAATTTTAAATCTGGGTTGTATTACCAACTTATCTGAGGGCTACTTTCTCCATTTCTTTATCCTTTTTTTTCTCCATAGATTACCCCAAAGCAAAAGCTAAAAGGATTTTGAAGGCACCCTGTTCAGTGCAGTCGTCTTTGTTCTGAGACAGAATAGATTTCTGACCAAGACTCCAAAGGACGATTACAGACCAAATGATTGTTAAGGATTTTATCCAGGTGAAGAAAATTGATGACATAATTGAACTCTATTTATTTAATATTTGAAACGTGGAGTGCATTTCTGAAATTGCACAAACATTTACAACATCTGGAATTCCCGAAAGGACATCTGGGCTTTCTCTGGTGTGCAACTTTTCACTTCTGATCCAGATACTTTGGTGTTGTGTAGACTCTGTCTTAGCTGAGTATACAACACATCATGGGAGTGATAACAGAGGTTATTTGTATCGGAAAGGCCTGTTGCCTTCACTGAAAAGATGTTACATGTGAGAGCTACTGAACCATGTCACAGAGAAAACCAACATGAACAGAGTTGACATCGTAAAGTGTGATGCAAAGGAGATGTGTGGTACCCATGCCCATCTATACTGAAAGAGCAAGCTGTGTGAAGCCGTCTACAAATACAGACACTCCTTTTCATAACTGTTGGACCAATTTGTGTGTGGCACGGTAATACCCCCTTTTATCCCAGCTATACATTTTGTTACAATTAAACAACACAGGCCATTACATGGGCCCAGGATAGGTGCCACATGAAAGAGTTTATCTTGATTTTAGGAGGAGAGAGTTCTTGTTATCACCTCTGCTGACATCACAGCTGCATTTCAGAGGTGCTGACCAGGCCTAGGGCTTTTGCTTCTTCTGGTGTCAGTCCACTCTTCAGAGTTCTTCTTACTAAAATGCCATGGAAATCCCAGGCAAGAGAAGACAACAAAGAAACAGGTGATTAATAACCCAATCTGAGGTCAGATGATAGATTCTTATTATTTTCTAAGCAGATTTCAAAGGACTATAATGCCCATGAATGAATAATTTTTTTAATCTTTTCATAAAATTATCTCACCCCTTCCCCCTGCCTATCACCCATACTTTGCTCCTACCTAAGTGCCTTTGACCAGCTGACTTAGAAACTGATAAGGGTATGTGTATGGCCAATGGTAGAAAATAATTACAAATGCATTAGACATTGAAATTCTGCCATAGAAGGTGCAGTTATTTCCTTTTGCTATTCGTTTTTTGAAGCCACACTAAAAGGCAACATCCTCCATACTCAGAGAGCACAGTAGAGAAGGAAGACAAGAGGGAATCAATTTGACTTGTTGCCTACCTGTCTTCCTTCCCTTCTTTTCCTTCTTCCCTCCCTTCCTTTCTTCCCTTCCTCATTTCCTCCCTCCCTTCCTCCCTTCTTTCTCTCCTTTCCTTCCTTCCTTCCTTCCTTCCTTCCTTCCTTCCTTCCCTTTCTCCCTTTCTTTTTTCTTCTTTCCTTTCTTTTCCTTTCCTTCTTTCCTTCCTTCCTTCATTTCTACCTGCCTATATTTGGAGTCAGAGAGCCCGAGCTCAAATCCTTGCTCTACCTATGAGGAAGTCACTTAGCCCCTTGGACCTCAGTTTCCTATCTGTTAGATCATAGTGTAGGACTACATCAATGGTCAGCAAACTATGGCTCCATAGACAATAGCCTAAATGACTTTGAAAATCTCTTACAGCTCTAAAACTATATCCTATGTTCCAGGAACTAATAATATTAGAGACAAAAATAGTTTCTGCCTTCAAGGAGGGAGTTTGTGCTCTATTGGGAGAAGCAACATGTACTCAGTAAAGTAAAAAGTAAAATCTGGCTACTGTGGAAAATGAAGCAAACTCAGTGGAAACCCAGCACCTAAATCGCCAAAGAAATGTCATAGGCCGAGGGGCAGAAAGTGAACATTCAAGGAAAATGTAAATTGCAATAATATAAAGAAGATGAAATAACTAGTTGTATGACCTAATCACAAGAAGTATAGCTACTACAAATTATGTTATTTTTCAGCTATTTCAGTCATGTCTGACTCTTTATGACCCCAGTTTGGAATTTTCTTGGCAAAGAAACTGAAGTGATTTTTCATTTCCTTCTCCAGCTCATTTTACAGATGAGGAAACTGAGGCAAAGAGGGTGCAGTGATTTGCCCATGGTCATACAGCTAGTAAGTATGTAAGGTCAAATATGAACTCAGGTCTTTGGAGCTTTATCCATTGTACCACCCAGATGTCCTCCACTACTAGTCACATATCCTAATATCCAACCTAATTAAGGAGATTCCAATTGTAAGGAAACAAGCTTCCATCAAGGAAGCAAACAGGATAGACTCAATACATCATCAAGTGGTGGGCCAGCTGCACTGAATCACACTTGGGAACTACTGAAAAATGAATTCGAGCAAAATAAAAAGCAAAACACAGAATGAAAAGTGAAAGTAGCCAAAAAGCAGTCAGGATATGAAGAAGAAATTCAAGCCAGAAAGATGTCTTTGAAGACAACTGTAAGAGGCCCTACACTCCAGTCTCAATTAAAGGAAGGGTTAGGAAAGGGAATAAGCATTTCTATAGTAGCACAGCTATTTTTTTTAAACAGATATTATCTCATTTGATCCTTACAAAATCCTATTAGGTAGGTGTCGTTATCTCCATTTTACAGTTGAAAAAACTGAGGCAAAGGGAGGTTAAGTGACTTGCCCAGTGTAAAATTAGGGAGATCATATTTGAACTCCGGTTTTCCTACCTCCAGGCCTTGCATCCACTGGCTCTTCTAACTACCACAATTAATTAACTATCAAGATGCACTACTTGCTGGTGCATTTGTCAAGTGAAAACACCTCTTAGATTGACTTCAGAATCAAAGAATCATTCAATTCAAATTTGGCCTCAGACATTTCTTAGCTGTGTGACCCTGGACAAGTCACTTAACCCCATTTGCCTAGTCCTTGTCCTTCTTAGAGTTGTTACTAAGACAGAAGGTAAAGGTTTTTTAAAAAAAAGAATCAATCAAAGATATAAACTGAATGGAAAGATTCCAAATACTTCTGTTCAATCAACCAATCAAAAGCAGAAATTAAGTTAAGATATCCTAATTAATCAAATTGGGAAGGAATGAAATGCTTCAGATACTGACTGAGATCTGATGATGAAATTGGCTGAAAGAATTAGACACACTTCTAGACTTATGTTAGGGAAAAGGATCCCATCAGAAAGATTCTAGCAGCTGCCTTCAGAATCAAGCTTTGGGAAAGGAAATCTCTTTTGTCTCCTACCAATACAAAACTATGTGGGGAGTGGGGTTAGAGTAAGTCCAGAGGGAGTCCCTTTACCTCCTCCCCTGCCCACTGGGGACCATGCCATTAGGGAAACCAAATCAGTAACAAACAGCACATCTGAGAGAGGACAAATTAGGCACACTGAAGAAAGGCACCGCCAGGGACTGTCATTTCTTCAGGATAAGGAAAGGCAGCTTTAGGATTCTTAACTCCATCCCTTAGAGTCCAGGAGCAAACTGCATCCTGCAGAACTTTATGGGGATCCCACAAAAGGATAAAAAGAAACCAGGAACTGAGTTACCCCTTTACCACATGCACTCTCTAAAACTTCAGTTCACTTTCCACTAGACACTATCTGTATTCAAATGAGAGAATATCATAGATTTTTAAAGAGAATGTTTTGTAAACCACTTTATTTACTAATTAACTCTGGATGGCTAATTGACATCAATTGAATAATTAGTGGAAAGCATACTAGCTGGGGCTCAGTGAGTTACTATATTAGAAAAACATCCCCTCCACCTTCAGGATTATCCCTGTAACCCCTTGGGTGGGGGTAAGTAGTCATCCTTCCTTTTGACAGACTATATAGTAAATGGTAGTAACAACCTGAAATTCACATACACTGTACTTAGAGGGATTTGGCTACAAATTGGTGGATTGGTAGATTGAGTATTATGGTTTATTAATTGCTAAATGATGCATGTGTTATGCTAACATCCCTCTGCAACAATGTGTTTTTCAGGCCTGTTCAGTTGGATACAATTTCCCAAAAGTATCAGGAACAGAAAATCTATTAACATTCAGGTTCTTATTTAAGAGCCCTGGAACAATGGCCATTTTCCTTCAGATCCTTGGGTCCTTCTCTCTTTCCTTTTAACCTTAGATATTTTAACAAAGAATGCTAATCTCTTAGCTTAAGCATGCTTGTGATTTATGACATGGTGATCACTCAAAAAAAAGGAACTAATAAGTTATTTCCAACTGTAGTGTTTATGACTGACAGTGGCTTTCTGTACTATCCCTATCTGATACTATTAATTTTCTGAAATAGTATGATATACTTACTAGCATTTGGCATTTAATACAAAGGGAAGAAACTCCTTTGGCAGAATTACAAACGTTGTCAGTGATGGCCTGTGGGGAGCTATTTAGGGATGGACAATGCTTACCTGACCCCTCAGACTATCCCATTCCGTTCTACCCATTCCTCACAATTGCCCTGAAACCCAAGCATTTTCCATCTGTGTTTTAGATTCCTTGCAGCCATAACACAATCTCTTCTTCCTTCTTTGCCATTAAACTCTAGATTGTAGGTCTAATTTGACTAAACATAATATTTTGTCTTTTAAAGGTCTTGTCTTGAGGCAGATTACTTTTAATTGAGTAATGGAATGCGCTCTATGCAGTGGCAATAAAAGTAAAACTTTCTAATGACCTTTTATGTTCTTTAAGCAATCCTTAAAGCATTTGCTGAAGAAACAGACTTTAATAGGTTAGAATAGGATAAAAACACCCTCTTGTTCTTGACGAGAAAGGCCTGCTGAGATCTCATAACTAAAACACAAAATACTGCCTTAAGAAGGTCGAGAGGGCATAACATGTTGTACTTGGAGACATCTTAAGTTTAATGAAATTTAGCTATCTTGGTAGAAGGTGATGTCCATGAATGGTAATCTTAGTTCATTTAATGGAAAATGCCTGGTCAAATAAGTAGAGAAGTAAACTTTGCAGATCTAGGGGCATTTTGGAATGCTCAGTTCATTCCGGGCACACACTGAGAAAAATGTTTGGCACTTGGGTCATGTGGTGTTTAAGTAAGCATCACTGTGACAGCCATGTTCTGTTTATTTAAATAAATGGGAAAATTTTCTGACTATACAATGATCTCTTTTAGTCGTATAATTTCCCAATTCTTACCAAAAATAGTGGCATGTTGGTCAAACTTGATTCACTTAGCCAGGTTAATATGGCAATCAGGACCAAAGCCAAATCGATGGTCTTACAGATCAATTTAATGAATATGGGGGTTGGGGAGAGAGGGAACACGTATTTAATAAATACCTACTGGGTTCCAGGTAGCATTTAGTAATTTGAAAAAATTATCTCATTTAATCCTCACAACAACCCTGAAAAGGTAAGTGCTATTATCATTATCCCCATTTTCCAATTGAGGAAACTGAGGCAAACAGAAATTAAGTAACCTGTCTAGGGCCACATATTTAGTAAGACTCTGAGATTGATTTGATCTCAGATCTTCCTGACTCCAAACCTCACTACTCAATCCTTTGCACCACCTACCTGCCTCAGTAAGCTATACTCATCCTCTTTGATATCTCTACTGTTAGTACCAAGGATCATCACCCAGTATTATTTTGGATCAAACAAAAACATCAAAAATACATCCAGGTGGGTTTTACACAAATGGGCTTCTACAAGCCCTAGATATGGAATTGGATTTGCTTCTGGGTTTTAAATATAGTCATTGTTCAGTTATTTCAGTCATGTCCAAACTTCTTGACCCTATTTGGGGTTTTCTTGGCAAAGATACTAGAGTGATTTGCCATTTTCTTTTTCAGCTCATTTTACAGATAAGAAAACTGAGGCAAACAGGGTTAAATGGCTTGCCCAGGGTCTTAATTTAAACTTCAGTTAAAGGAATGTGTGCAAAATAGGATTGATCTACAGCAAAATTTCAAACTTCAAGAACTGTTGAACAGCATGAACTCAATATTTGTGTTTTTGCTTTTTCTTTGACTCTTCAGTGCCTAAAACAGTCACTTGCACATAGTAACAGATTGTTCTGAATACGTGAATTAATGGAATGTATATTTGATCCTGTCAGTTTTCTGATCAAAAACCTTCACTGACTCCCTATTTCCTATAATAAAAAATCAAAGTTCCTCATGATCTGGCTCCAACTTATCTTTATAGCTTCATTTCATTCTAATCCCTTTTGTAAGCTTTCTATTCTAGCCCAAGTGGACTCTTTGCTGGTTCTTGGCCTCATCTTGCTCTCCCAAGCCTTTGTGCAGTGCTGTGGGTCAGCTCATGCCCAGCTTGCTGTCTCTTTTCCACATCCCTGTCTAAAGTGCCTTTTCTGCCATAAGTCCCATGATATACTTCCTTGTCCTTCCCCAATATTTCCTTTCTCATATTTCATAAAGGGTAGCTAATGCCTGTGGTCTAGACCTCCCTTGATCAGATTCCATCATACATCATGTTTATTGGGGAATTCATTGTCCTCCTCCTGTCTCCATTAGATTGTAAGCTCTGACAAAGCAACAACTGGGATGCTTCTGATCTTTTAATCTCGTCTCTAGCATAGCTCCTCACATATAGTAGGTGCTTAACAAATGAAAACTGAGGCTCAAGACTGTCTAAGAGACAGATTCTGAATTCCAACCTCATCTTTGCTCATTTCAGGCAGGTTGATTCCAAGTTCCTTTTATGGATTTATTCTACTTCCCTCTTTAAGCCTTTTCCAAAGCAGTGGCCATATTGCCGAAAGTACTTTTTCCTTCACCCAGTCTACCAAGTTCCTTTGATTCTGAAGTATTTAGTGAAGTCCTGAAATCCCACCTCTTCCCCAGGGCCATCCCAGATAAAGCAAGGAAAATGAAGTCTTTCCCCTGGGCCTTAGTTTCCTTGTCTATGAAATGAGGGGATGAAGTAGAGAACGGGGATGATAATGATGTTTCCCATGGAGAACAGTGGTCCTTTGGTCAGTAGTCCTCCCTTCCCGCCATGGGCCCCACTGGAATTCATCCACAGTTTTGGAACTGTGCCCTGAGGTGGAGTTGTCCTATTGGCTGGTGAGTTCAAATTCTTCTAACCCACTTTATTTGGCATGTTTCACACCTCACCTAGTCATTTATCAAGAAATGAGGGCCCAAACCAGCATCCTGTCATTGGTCCTGCTGTTGTATGTAATATGCAGAAATGGGTAGAATCTTGGGCTTAACGGAGACCTATCCCTGCTGGTGTGGGAGCTAATCTCAACTCACATTCATCTGTGGTTAAGGTCTCTCTCACCCTATTCATATTCCATCATCAGGCCCCCTTGGGTGCTCATAACATGTATTATTCCACTTCTCTGCTTCCCAACACTTTTTGCTCTGGGAATTGTAATTAGATCAATATTACCATGGGTTATAGGCTGCTAGGTGGTCCAGTAAATAAAGTACCAGGGCTCATTTTCTCCAAGTTCAAATCTGGCTTCAAACACTTACTAGCCATGTGACCCTGGGCAATTCATTCAACTCTGTTAGCTTCAGTTTCTTCATTTGTAAAATGAGCTGGAAAAGGAAATGGCAAGCCACTCCAAGAAAACCCCAAATGGAATCATGAAGAGTTGGACACAACTGAAAAATGACTGAATAACAATAATTATTGATATTGGAAAGGACCTGACAAGTGTCCAATGGCCAGAAGTGTACTGGTAAATGTTCAGTTCTTGTGGGGAGGGGAGGGGAGAAGCATGCACCAAACAATTTTATATATAATCTAAATTAATAACATTTCCCCCTATTGCTATCTTAAGTCTAGAAATCAGCAAACAACTGATTTGCAATGTTCACCATTTCTTAGGTGTATGCCCCCTCCAGTGAAAATCTGACAATCAGCTCCGCAGACTAGTAGGAGTGGTATATCCCTGTCTATGGTTCCACTTCCAATCCCTATGACTTTCTGTGTCAGCATTTTATTTCCAGGTCATCATTCCCCTACGTGGGAAGTGCATCTCCTGCCCCTCTTGTCAAGTAAATGAAAATTAGAATATATTCTCCTTGAGGGCAGCAACTGTTGAATTTTGTATTTGTATCCACAGAATCTGGCACATAATAGGCATTCAGATGCCTTTTCATTCATTTTTGAACATATTAATACTTAATATTTATATCATTCAATCCACCAATAAGCATTTATTACACATTCATCATGTGTTAGGCCTTGTGCCTTGGAAATACAAAGAAATTCAAAAGTAGTCTATACTTCCATGGAGTTCCACATGCAAATACTGTAGTACATGTATGTACATGTTTGTACAAATACAAACATGCAAATAATGTTGTACATGCAAAATATATGTGGTGTAGAAGAGTGGTAATCACTGAGAAAAGACCCTGGGGAGAGCCAGGAAGTTATAGCAGTTTCCAGTTTTCAAGGGGGAGCTACATGGCACAGTGGATAGGGGACCTAGCCTGGAATCAGGAATACTCATGTATGTTGAGTTTGAACCTGACCTCAGACACTTAGTAGCTGTGTGACCTTGGGCAAGTCACTTAGCTCTGTTTGCCTCAGTTTCCCCATCTGCAAAATGAGCTGGAGAAGGAAATGGCAAATCACTTCAGTATCTTTGCCCCAAAATGGGGTCATGAAGAAATGGACATGACTGAAACTACCAAATGACAACAGTTTTCTAAGTGCTTCATCCACATAATCTCCCTAAGAAACTGATGGCTTAACTCTTTTAAAATTCCTCCATGATTACACTTACTCTTTATTCTTGCACTTTTATGATTCATCTGATTTTGACCCAATATTTGACACATAGATATTACTACCCACTCATGTCCTGGCTACTTATTTTATCCTATCAATTATATAATCATGCTGGTGTTCTTGGGTCAATAGTGTATGTCTTCAATTGGATACACACACACACACACACACACATATATGAAGAAGGGAATTGGATTATAGTATTATCGCTTCTTTAGACTCTGTCATGATTATATGCAAGTTATTCAGTGCTTGGAAAATTCCCTTGTTGTTGCTGCAAAAGTCTAAGCCAGAAGTTTAGCATTTTGCCCCTTTGCCTATAAGGCAGCTAGCATATATGGTAATGCCTTTGGATTTGCTGCTTTGTGTAACTTTGACCTACAGAGACATACAATACATTGTTTAGGAGAAGTCAGGAGAAACTACTGAAGTTGAACTCAGGGGATCAGCATGATCTGAGATGTTCTTAATGAGATTTGTGGACAGGTTCCTGGAGAACTTCAAAAACCATTAAAAAAAAAAAGGGTGGTGGTAACTGAAATGTGCTGGGTGACTGGTTGGCCCAGGGGCAGAGGAAAATGAAAGAAAGATATTATACTGTAAGAACCTTCTGTTTTCTCTAAAGGATTTTTCAGACTCTATCATTCTCTTCCTTCAAGAAATTCTACTTGTCAGATGTCACTGTTGTGTACTTCAATACCAAATGAAAGGAAAAGGTCAGAGACAGACTGTCTCAAATCTAGTTTGCCTATGTGAAATAAATGTAAAAGAGGCCATACAATCTCTAGGTTTTTATAAAAGAGACACAGTAAAGGACAATGATTTATAAAGTGACAGAAAGAATCATGGTACAATGGGAAAAGCCCTGGCTTTTGAAATAGGGGGCTCAGGCTTAAATCCTGCCTTTTTCATTTACTGCTCATGTGGACTTAGACAAATCACTTCATCTAATCTACCCCACCTCAGTTTCCTTATCTGTAAAATGAGAGTCAGACCTGAGGGCTTCTAAGATCCTCTTCCAACTCCAGACCCATGATCCTATGAATTGGAACATCAAAGAATCTGAAACAGGAATCCTGGAGGTCTCCTAATCCAACCCTCTCATCTAGAGAAGAGAAGTAATTTACCAAGGTGTAAGGGTCAGATGGGATTTGAACTCATTCCACTGCTTTCTGAAATCGTACTGTTATGTCAGAATCCAATCAGATAGCATAGACTGGAATTTGACCAGGAGCAAACTTGAGTTAGATCAGCCAGAAACTAACTAGACTGAAAGAAAAAAAATTCAAGTTGGAAAAAAAAAAGGAGGATTTATTGTGGTAATTTGGATGCCCTTCCTTGTCTCTAAACTGAGCAAGTTTTGGATTTTTCATCAGGATGTCTGGCACGGTGTAGGTAGAGCCATAAGCTTCAAACCCAGCAGACATTTAATTATCTTAGCAGCCCTCAAATTGTTTTCATATCATAAATTCCTGGGTTATTGGAAGGATACTATTCAGTTTCTTGGAAATGGTGTGAATGCTTCTTGCTAAAGCATTTAGTGATTCTCTCCTTCAGCTGAATGAGTTTATAGCCAGATTGTTTGTGTCATTCATTACCCACTTCATTATCCACTTCTCTCAATGCCACTGTTCAGCAATTAAAATCAATGAACTGAAGCCGGAGGCCTTGAACTGTGCAACTTTACATTCATTTTTCAGTTGTTTTTGATTCACCAAAACATCATGTTGAGTCTTGGAAAGGCTGGAATCTATCAATCACATATTACAAAGGAAATCAGGGTCAACCTAAACTTTTATTAAGTCCCAAGTTTTTCTCGTATTTCCACTACATTCAAATGAAAACCAGTTCTATGGAAATAAACAGTTTTGCTGAGAGAGATGTTCTTGGTCAGATGAAAGAATAGATGACTCCTTTATGCAAGGATGGAAGAAGATTGATAAAACAGAATTATCTTAGATAAAGGCAAACCACAGGCATGTGAGAACTAGATCATGGAATCCTAGAGTCAGAAGAGGCCTTTGGGGCCATCTCATCCAACCTCCCACCTGGTGCAAGACAACTTTTGTGTTCTAATGGAAGATCTCTTTGAGCACAAACCAAGAGAGAACTGGGGGAGTTAGGTCATGATTTTCTTAAATGGATCATCACTTTATTAATAGACCAGGGCAAGAAAATAAAGACTTATAAACAATGGTTTGCTGGTATGTTTTTACAACTTCCATTTGAAGAGATATTTAAAGTAGCAAAATTACTCATAGCTCAATAGGAAGTCTATGGCAAATAGTGTTCATATGTAAGTCCAAGAAGGCCCTGCTTCAGGCTACAACATGCCAATGAAGTGATTAGGGCTCTATTTCCTCCAAATAAAAATTAGCTCCCTAAAACAAAAGATCTCTTAGACAAGGACAGTTTTGATGAAGAAAGGATAATATAGATAGATTAATTCTATGGGAGAAAATTAATAAAGCCCTCTCTCCCAAAACTATCTTAAATTCATCTTGTATATATTTTCATACAAATGTAAGAATAAATTTACATATGAACATATCTTCTCTTTTGCAATGGAAGTTCCTTGAAGGCAAGGACTATTTCTCCTTTAGAATTTGTATCCCCAGGGCCTAGCACATAGTAGGTACTTAATAAATCTTTTCAGATGGTTTGAATGACTAGATCTAGTTAACTCAGTCTCATCCTGAGCCTTGGTTTTAGGCAACCTATTCTTGTGGCTCTTCTCTGAAGAAGGGCCAACATCTGTCTCTTCCCTTTTTCACATGTTAAGATCATTCTTAAGTGTACCCTTCTTTATTCTTTTCTCTGTACCAAGCAGTCACTCAATCTCTGTCTTCTTCTTAGACTTTCTTAAGATGTCACTCTATACTAGAAACTGGTTATTCTTATATGAGATAATAGGGAAACAAGAATGTTTTTATTGTTTGACTACATTTTGGAGATCAGTAAATAGAGAGGAACCTGTGGGGACAATGTAATGCCTTTGACAAAGTCCCATACCAAAGGCTATACAAAACTTTGAGTCACAGCAGGATTAGGGATTGAGCAAAATAGTTTGTCTAAAATAATTTAGAATCCTAGGGAAAAGGAAGAAAGGGTGGAGACAATCATTATATCTAACACAGACAACATTTCTATAGTGCTTTAAGGATTTAAAATATGTTTCTTTTTTAAAAAGTTTAATTTTAATAACAAATTTCCACATATGTTTTCCAAAATTATATGATCCATACTGTCTCCTTCCCTTTCCCCTCCCAGAGTTGACAAGCACTTCACTCTGGGTTATACCTGTATTATCATAGAAAACACATTTCCATAGTATTCACAAAAAAGATTATTTCATCTGAATCCTACAAAACCCCTAGGAGGTATACCGTGTTATCATTCTGACCATTTTACAAATCAAGAAATTGAGACTCGGCAAGATGAACTGATTTCCCTAGGGTCACACATTTAGTAAGTATCTGGGGTAGGATTCAAACTCAGATCTTCCAGAATCCATTGCTACCTCCATTATGCCATCTGAGGAGAAATCAATTCTTTCTTGGATGGAAAAGTATAAAGATCTGTGTTCCTTAGAGACAGATGATAGAATTAGTATTATTTACTGTTGTTGTTCAGTTGTTTTTTTAGTTATGTTTGATTTTTTTATGACTCCATTTGGGATTTTTTTTGGGCAGATATTGGAGTGGTTTACCATTTTCTTCTCTGGCTCATTTTACAGATGAGGAAACTGAGGCAAAGAGTTCCGTCACTTGCCCAGGGTCACAAAGCTAGTGTCTGGGGCCAGGCTTGAAATTAAGACTCCAGGTCAGGTATTCCACCCCCTGTACCACTAATTAACATCTCCATAAATTATCTGTAGGAGGGAGCACACAGCAAAATCTCCAAGTGCACACTTAGATAAACAGTAAACTCATTTGGAAAGTGAAGAGACTCTGAATCTAGATTTGAGAGAAATTAGGGCTTAAATAATGTTCCTCCAGGCCAAAGAATTTCCACAGTCTGGGCCCAGCAGTCCTTGGACCAAACTTCTGATCTCCAGTGGTATGCATAGAACTGAGAGCTGGAAGGAGTTTAAAAGAACTTCTAGCCCTTCTCCTTTTTACACATTGGTAAACTGAGGTCCAGGAAATTAAAGGGACTTGCGTCTTCAAGGTCCTAGTGTGTGTCCTAAGCAGAGAAAGGATTGGAACTGACTTCCACTCCATCATTTGCTTTACAATATCATCTTGTCCTGGCTATCTGAGGATCCCTGCAGCCTTCCTTGGCTAAAAGTCTGAGCCAGAACAGGCTTAGGGAAATAGCTTCAGGCTGTAGCCCCTGGATTGCATCAACTTCTGGCATGGAGCTACTGGGGAGCCCCAAAGGGGATTTGAGTTCTGTAACACTGACCAGATTTATAGGACTCCTGGAAGGGGTCAGGATTCTAAAAGATTCTAAAAGAAACAATCCTCCAGACTCTGTTGCAGACTGATCCCCTTTAGCAGGGGCAAACAGGGTGGATGCACTACAGATTTCTTTCTATCCTGGGCAGGGAGCTCTTCACAGGGCAAACCATGGAGCTAATTCACAAAGTGCCCCTGCAGCTGTCCCTCTCATCCCACTCTGGAAACAGGAACCTGGAAGATTGGTTTCTTGGGGAACATATTCCATTCTGTTCTCACTTCCCTAATGTACTCACATGATTTTCTATTTGCGCGTGATCGTTTTCTTTCTCTTGGCACGACTCGTTGACTGGGCACTTGGGTGGCTGATTTGACGATTCGATCCATGATCTCATCAGCTGCATCATCTGTAACGTTAGGTGAGTCATCAATGCCAGCGTGCCACGTGCTGCTGGTGGAGCCTGGACAGAAAAAATCCCCATAAGACACGGCATTGTGAAAAAACAAACACACAGGGCAAAATGAACTCTCACCCTTTGTCTGGAAGCTATATGAAAATTAGGTTTCATCTTCCTGAGAATCATCCCAATGAAGGTCCAAATGAGAGGTTAAAATACCTAATCCTTTTTTTTTTTAAATGTATTCATTTATTTTTTCAGTTACACATAGAAACAATTTTTGGCAATTTTTTTTGGTGACATTTTGGGATTCAGATTTTTTTCCTCCTTCCCTCACCATCCTTTCCCAAAGTCTGATATCAGTTGTACTAGTGCTTTCATGCAGTACATGTTTCCATATTGCTTATGTTGTGATAGAAGACACCTATCACACATAGAATAAAAATCTCATAAAAAAAAACAAAGTGGAAGATAGCATGCTTTGATCTGTCTCATCTTGGCTATGGAGAGCATTTTCATCATGAGACCCCAGTGGTTATCTTGAAGACTTGCTTTGTGGCTAATAAATCCAACTAATTCTTGATTAAATAGGTGGCTCAATGGATAGAGGGCTGGGCCTGGAGTCAGGTAGAACTTGAGTTCTGATTTAGATTCTGACTCTGGTCTTGTGACCCTGGTCACTTAATCATTGTTTGCCTCGGTTTCCTCATCTGTAAGAAGAGGATAATCAGAGCACCTACTCCCCAGGGTGGTCATCAGGATCAAATGAGATAATATTTGTAAAGTTGTGCACCTACTATTACATAAGTGTTAGCTATTATTTCAGTGCCAAGCTTAGAACTTTATATGTTATAGAAGCCAAATAAATATTCATTGTATGTATGAGACATGTCAAGTTGGAGTCATTATCCCCATTTCACAGGCAAGGAAGCCAGAGTTCAGAGTGGGTAAATCACTTGCCTAAGGCTTCTGGAGTAGCAGTCCTATGCCCTTCTCACTAGACTTCAGCTGCCTCTCTTGTGATTGTTTTTTCTAAGAGTGAATGATAATGGGTAATTAATTCTTAGCCCTTCTGGCAAATTGTTGTTATTGTTCAATATATTCAGTTGGGTCTGACTCTTCTGTTACGCTATTTGGGGTCTCTTGGCAGAGATGCTGAAGTGGTTTGCTATTTTGTCCTCCAATGAGAAAGCTGAGGCAGGCAAACAGGGTGAAGTTACTTGCTCAGCTAGTAAGTTTTTAAGATCAGATTTAAACTTAAAAAAAAAAAAAAGGTTCTTTCTGATTTTGGGTCTGGCACTCTACACACCATGATGCCACTTAGCTGCCTGGGGAAATGGCTCACAATAAACACACCAGAAAAACAGCACACTCTTCTGAGTAAACTGATTTTTAACCCTCATAAGAGAAAAAGTCTTCCCTAGAAATAGTACCAACTTACTAATTAGCCATTAGCTAATTATTCCTTCCTTGTATTTTGCCATCGTCCCTATATGCCCATGCTCAAACTCACACAGAATCTATCGCTGGCCTCTTTGGGGTAGACTTTCAGCTGTGCCAAGAAGCAAGTTTGATGACCAGCCCTGTGTGTGAATACATTTCCTGAGCACCAACTTAAAAACTGTAATAGTGACTCATCCAGATGAGGAGATAAAACCAAACCAAACCATCATGTAGGCTTTCCTCCAGCAAGTCACATAGGTTCATCCAGTGAATACACTCAGGTGGTGTGCCCTACTAATAACCAGCTATTACTGTTGTTTTGAAGACTAGCAGAGGTGGAACTAGAGAGAATCAGATCAAAAGGTTAGCTCTGCAGTCACCATTCTTATGAGTCAGTAAACATACTGCCACAAAAGACAGGCTGGGAACCTAGACCTCGATGAACTATAGGGGGAATCCCATGGGAAGGCCCTTTGGTGGTTTTACTTTGGCTCAGTTCCCTGACCAGACCTTCTGAAAGCTTGCCACTGTTACATTTCCTTCCCTCTTCCAATGACATAAGAAAACAAATTTTGTGTACAAAAAGACATTATAAGATAATTATCCCCATTCCTCAGGCAGTCAACGACTAGGCTGCTGGGAGCCCATCAAAGGAAGTACTCTCCACATTGTCATTTCCTTTATTTAATCCATACAGATCTTCAGGGTGAGAAGAATTCCACCGGTAATTCCTGAGGAACAAAATGTATGCCCTGCCCAGCAGGACAGTGTGGAAGGTTCCTTCCTGGTTTTAAAGAGCTAGCTGCTAATTAGTGTAATCATGCTTTGAACCAGAGAGCCTATAGCCATTTCCTTTGCCATTTGTCTAGAAGGCGTATTATGGTTTTCCAAATTCACTTAGGGTTGGTGGTTTTGTGATATCACCTGTTTGCTTCCCCCTCTCCATGTTTAAAGTTTGTGTGAAGATAAAGCATGCACACGTAAAAAGTTAAATAACAATGCAAGAAATATACTCAAGAGGCATATCCAAAGGATCAGATGAATGGGACAGTCAATAAATGAGAGGCAACACAAAGCAATGAATAGAATGCTGCATTTGGGAGCCATGAAAACCTGGATTATTCATATCCCATCTCTAACACTCACTAATAAACATGGTCAAGTCATGTAGCCTTTCGGAATGCTAATTTCCTCATCTGTGAAATGGTCCTAAAAATATCTGAAAATACAGGGCTATTATGAGGCTCAAATGAGAGAATGCACCTAACCCTTAAGAGCTTTAAAAATGGTAACCATTTTAGGGGGCCGCTGGGTGGCTCAGTGGATTGAGAGCCAGGCCTAGAGATGGGAGGTCCTATGTTCAAATCTGGCCTCAGACACTTCCTAACTATATCACCTTGGACAAATCATTTAACCCCAGTTCCCTAGCCCTTACTGCTCTTCTGCCTTGGAACCAATACATAGTATTGATTCAAAAAAGAAGGTAAGGGTTTAAAAAATGTTAGCAATTTTTACAAATGTCATAAGTTCAGAGGAAGGAAAGATCTTTGTGGGCTTTGGTAATATGGGCATCGTGAGCTGGGCCTTGGGAGTCCACTAGTATGGAACTCCCTGGTGGGTCAACTCCATCCCTCAATTCACCTACCATTCAGCAAAGGACAAGAAGGAGGCTGGCATTGATAGGAGAAGGTACGCTGGAGGGAAGGAGGAACAAGAGACGAAAAATCCAGAGCCAGATACTAGAGATTGTTTTGTTCTGCTGAGCATTTATTTCCTGTCATATAATGGTCATGATCCAAACAGATCTTCATTTATCTATGAAGATGATTCTTTCTCCACTTTCATTGTCAGTTGGCCATGATAACATCTCTCTCACTACAGATCTTTTCATTTAAAAAATTATTTTATAGCTTGACCTTGAACAAGAATTCATCATTTTTTAAACCCTTATTTTCTGGCCTAGTGAGAACTTTAGGGTAGAAGGGCAAGGCCTAGGCAAACAAGGTTAAGTGACTTGCCCCAGAGTCCCAGAAAGTACATCATTTATAATCTCTCTTGGTCTCAGTCTCTTTTCTTTAAAATGAGATTAAACTAGATGGTCTTTGAAGTTCCTCCCTATGATAAAGGCCCTTAACCTTTTCTATGTCACAGGCTTCTTTGGTAGCCTGGATGAAACCAATGGGCCACTTGTCAGAATAATACTCTTATGGGGGCAGCTGGTTAGCTCATTGGATAAGAGTCAGGCCTAGAGACAGGAAGTCCTAGTTTCAAAACTGGCCTCAGATACTTCCTGGCTGTGTGACCCTGGGCAAGTCACTTAACCTCCACTGCCTATGTCTTACCACCCTTCTGCTTTAGAACCAACACACGGTATTGATTCCAAGATGGAAGGTAAGGTTTTTTTTTTTTAAAATAACACTCTTAAATATAAAAAATAAAATAGGATTACAAAGAAAACCAATTAAATTGAAATACAATTAAAAAAAAACAAACCAAGTTTACAAACTCCAAGTTAAAAATCTTAAATCTATGGTCTAAAACTAACCCCATGGTAGATGGCATTATGAAGAGGGGGCTATACTGAAATAAGGGGCAAATTACCTCGACTGGCTCGGCTTCGTGTCCGGACTCCCAGCACTGAGGTGCCTTCTTCACCAAGGGAGGAGGTTTTCAGCACAGCCTTCATATTTTCGTGTTCAGCCGCATCTTCTGCATAGTCCAGTCCCTGTGGTTGGCTCTGGGAGGGAGTGGAATTGCTGGAGAATTTTCCAGTCTGCAAAAAGGCAATCAGAGTCAGGATATGTGTCACCTTTCTGGACCAGGTGAATTCTGTTCAAGAGGGGAAAAGAAATCCACAGCTGAATTCAGTTTACAAAAAAAAAAAAAAGAAAACCAAAAACTTTTTGGGGTGCATGCTGCCTCTGCATATCCAGTTATTACTCTATTTAAAAAGAATAGCCATAACAATAATAGTATTCACATAGTAGGCTTTTTTTTCCTAAACCCTTACCTTCTTTTTTTAGAATCAATACTGTGTATTGGTTCCAAGGCAAAAGAGTGGTAAGGGCTAGGCAATGGGAATTAAATGACTTAGCCAGGGTCACCCAGGTAGGAAATATCTAAGGTCAGATTTGAATCTAGGACCTTTCATCTCCAGGGCTGGCTCTCTGTTAGGCCACCTGGCTTCCCCCAAAGTGTTTTTTAATTTTTTTTAATTAAAAAAAATTTAAACCATTACTTTCTGACTTAGAATCAATACTATGTATTGGTTCTAAGGCAGCAGAGTGGTAAGGGCTAGGCAATGGGAGTCAGGTGACATGCCCAGGGTCACAGAGCTGGGAGGTAACTGAGTCCAGATATGAACCCAGGATCTCTATCTCTAGGCTTAGTTCTCAATCCATGGAACAACCAAGTTCAACCCCCACACTCAAAATAATGTTTTAATATTTACAATGTGCTCTACAAAAAGCATTTGTGTGACAAGACGTTCTGTTGTGAGAGAGGAGAGCTCTTGGATTTTCTATTTGCCAAGAAGAGGGAACTCATTGAGGATTAGGGTGTTTTCACTAATATAGGAACTTCCTGGTGAGTGAACTCCATTCTCCAATGCAGGTTAGCACTCTCTGCAACTTATAGTCTTAGAGAGATTTAGGGAGTTGTTGAGCAGACCAACAAATCAGCTTCCTTTGTGAGCTCCTTTAATCAGGTCTTTCTGGAGATGGTTAACTGCTGGCAGATCTTAAAAATCAATCAAATGTATTTATCCCAGAATCCTCTCAGAATAATAAAATATGTTTTATGAAGCAGTCAATTAAGTGTATTGCACCTCATTATGGTGGATTTAGTGTCAGCAAATGTATAAAAAGTACACTATGGCATTTCTGAGAGCCTTTATGGTAACAGAGTTTTATTAGAGGAGCTAAGAATTTGGGGGCTGAAAACTATTTCAACCCTCACTTAAAAAAAATCCTCACGTTCCATCTTAAAATTACTACTGTGTATTGGTTCCAAGGCAAAAGAGAGATAAAGGCTAAGCAGTGGGAGTTAAGTGACTTGCCTAGGAAGTGTTGGAGGTCAAATTTGAACCCAGGACCTTCTGTTTCCAGGCCTGGCTGGACTTCTCATTTCACTGGTCAAGGGAGCTCTAGGATAAGGAAACTTGTTCTTATTAGTGCAGGTCAGCACTTTTAAGGCAACTTTGTAGTCTTAGGGAATTGCCCAGGGTCACAAAGCCAGTTTATAAGAGAAGCAGGGTTTGAATTCAGGTCTTCCAGTTTTTGAAATCAGCTCTCTATGCCATGTTAGCAGTGGGCAGGAGTGGTGGACAGGCCACGATGATGACTTAGCATTCCTAAAAAGGGGGTCAGTTTTCTCGCCAGTAAGCTTAAAAACCCTACAATAACATCTAATCATTCTGTAAGCAACAGGATAGCATACAGCTGATCTGACTGGTCACTCTCTGAAATGAACATGAATAGGCTGACCATGGTTGCATAACTGTGTATTTTGATTATTTATGTTTGTGTCTTCTCTCCTACTGGAGGACGAGTTCTGGGGGCAGGGACTGTGTCTCAGGGACTTTGCAACTCCCCAAAGCTTAGCATGCAGATCTGTACCCTGAGTTTTGTCTAATGGATGCTTATTCTTCTGAATAAATGAATAGATGGATGGTAATCCTATTGACTAAATTAATGAATGATATGATGACTGAAAAAAAAATGAATTGTTTGGGAAACAATTGATTCTCTTATTCACCAAGTTTCTATTCTTTCCAGATAATCACCTTGTTAGAACAGACATAGATAGCTGGTTGAGGAGGCACATATGAATGTAAATCCCTGCTACTATGGAGGCAGAGGCTATGTGCTAAGGCAGTCCAGTATTTGAATTAACCCAACATGACGAGCCTTTGAGTGGTAAAGGGAGCCATTAAATTGCCTAAAGAAGGGAAACTGGCATAGGATTGGAACTCGGGAGGTCAAAGTTTCCATTCCAAGCAACAGTGGGATTGGTCTGTGAGTGGGTGCTATACTTCCAGCCTGGGGAAGATAGAGAGACAAATCTCAAAAGGAAAAAAAAAAGTTAATGAATGAATGAATAAAAGGAGTAGAGAACTTTTTTTTTTTTAAATCAGGGATTCTATTTTCACGAATTGATTAAAGTTTCATCCTTTCATAGTAAAGAAGCATCATTAATACCAGCTCAGATTCTGGGGTAATTTGTAAGGAAGATATTAGGATGGGACCATTCTGCTCCTACACTATAGGAATTTGGGCAGTAGCTTTTACATCAGAGTTCATGACTTACACCAAATATCTAGTGAACATGGGAAGACTAAAGCAACTGTGAGCTTCCAAATATCTAGGAATGAGGTGTGGTATTCCCCCCAACATAGTGTAATTCTGAGTTATGTGTCCCGGCTCCTAGTTTGGAAAAGGAATTTAATCTGGAGGGAGTGAAGGGCAAAGAATAATATCTGTGGAAAGATAAATACATGTTATCTCATACATGAGTTCATGCTGAAACAGACAAAACTTACTACTTCTAATAGTGACAGACATTTAGTAGTTTTAATAATCACCTGTAAAAAATATCATGCAAACCATAAATTCTAAACAATCATAGTAGCATTTTAATGGAGGCAAGCTAGGACCTTATATAGTAGCTCAATCAGTGATTCCCAAAGTGGGTGCTACTGCCCTCTGGTGGGTGCTGCAGCGATCCAGGGAGGTGGTGATGGCCACAGGTGCATTTATCTTTCCTATTAATTGCTATTAAAACTTAAAAAAATTAATTTCCAGGGGGCTAAATAATATTTTTTTCTGGAAAGGGGGCGGTAGGCCAAAAAAGTTTGGGAACCACTGATCTAAATGAACCCTAAAATTTCCATTATCTAGATTTTTTTTTTGAAACATAGCATTTCTATAACTTGACTTTTTTTCCTTTTCACCTAGTGGTTTGACATTCTACAGATCCAGCACTAGTCACGGTATAAGACATCTTTACAAATTGTTCTCCAAAGCTTTAGATCCATAGCAAAGACTAGATGGCCCGTTGCTTACATTTTCCAATGATAATGTCTCTGTCCTGTCTTCCTCACCTCATTCTATTGCCATTTGTATTATTACATTTAATTGATAAAAATACCAGGTAATTCTGATTCCAAGAAATAAAATGAGACAGTCAAAAAGAACAAAAACAGGTTTACCTGGTTTCTCCCCCCCCCCCATATTTGTGTTAATATTTCATGTTTGAGAATATCCAAGACTTCTTATTTCACTAAAAGGACCAGGCTATATTCCTAAGGGGCATTTTTCCTGGTTTCTATTCACTTCCAGTGGCAAGGAAAACATAACAGAAGTCACCCTGAAATTCCTGAAAATTCTGCCTCATGACTGAATAAGAAGGAACAGTACAATCGCCTTCCCTTCATAAAAGGTTGTTAATGGTAAAACAGATGACCAAACAGAAAATTCTGAGTGTGTAGTTTCAAGTCCTTAAGTTTCAAATGCTGAGCACTTCACACTGTTAATGTTATGAACAGATTTCACAGCACACCCCAAAGAGGTCAAAAGGATCATTTCAAACCTTTAAAAACAAACGTACCTCAATTTCATCTTCTTCATCGGTCTATCAGAAAGGGACAAATAACACATGGAAGATAGAAAGGATTCTTAGCAGGTACAAAAGCAAAGCATGTTCTTAGAGTATTTGACATTACCCTCATTTCACAAATTAGCTCAGTAAACATAGAAATAGCGGCAATTTTCAAAGACCTGCAATAATTCCCTAATGCCTGCTTCATACACTTGTAAGCTAAATATATGTCAGAAAGTATGCTGATGAGCAATTTAGAGACCCAGACATATTATCAACTACCTATGTGCCCTTGAACAACCTCTCAGGTTCCCAAAATGGTCAACCTCTTTTGGGTCCCTCCTCTGTGAATCAAAAGGATTGGATTAAATGATCTTTAAGCTGCCTTTTCAATCTCAAATTTTGTGATTCTCCTTTTCCTACCTTTGGAGATTCTCCATGCCAAGATCCTATCCTAATTATCCATCTTTCATTCATTGATTCAATCCAACAAACATTACTGGACACCTAATATGTGACTGATTGTGCTGTCTGGTACAGGTAATGCAAAGGTGAATTAATTTGACATGGACTTTGTTCTCAGGGACCTTAGGGTCTAAGAGAAGAATTTACATAATCTCTCACTACTTCTCAACAGGGGCAATGAATGGACCGAGCTAGAGACAAGCCACTTAACTCTGTTTGACTCATTTTCCTCATCTGTAAAATGAGCTGATGAAGGAAATGGCAAACCATTCCAGGATCTTTGCCAAGAAAACCCCAAATGGGGTCATGAAGAGTTGGACATGACTGAAATGACTGACGACAACAAATTTCTCAACGATCCGGTCAGTCTCCAACCTATCCCATTGATATGCCATGTTCATCTTTCCTGGCTTATACCTTTGCTTAGATTACTCCTGGTGCCTTGTAATATTCTCCTCAAGCTCCACTTCTTAAGCTCCACTTAGAGGACTGTAACTGTCCTCTAGTTCAAGTCTCACCCAAGATTTGCAGGAAGTCTACTTCAGGAACCCTATTCCTTCCTGATCTCTTCCCCTTCAGAGGCATTTTAAGTCAGTACCATGAATTCAGTTCTTAGTAACATACTGCTTTGTATGACTTTTTCTCGAACGTTTATATTGTTTCCCCAAGAAGATTATAAACTACTTGAGGGCAAGGATTAGATTTTATGCTGCTTTATCCTTCACAGGAGGTAGTACATACAGTGCTTGGCAGGAACAAAGTGCTTGATAAAAAGAATCATCCTGTGTTAGAATTCGCAAGAATCTAGAAGGAAGGCATCTAATCTTAATCTCCCATCCCCTGGGAAGACACTTCTATTCCATTCACAAAAGGTGATCACTGCTTACTGAATAATTCTAGTGATAGGAAGATGGCAAAACACGTTCTGAATCCCAGAATTACCAGACTAGGAATCAAGAAGAAATGAGACTTGGGTTCATATTCCTACACCACTTATTAATTATATGATCATTTACAAGTTATTTACAGTAATTTCTCTTATCCTCATTTTTCTTACCTGTAAAATAGGCATAATAACAATTGTACTATCTAAATCAAAGGGTTGTTAATATGAGAAAAGGGCTTTGTCATTTTTGGCACAATAGAGAAATTTTAGTTATAATTTTGATTAGTTTTAATTTTTACAAGTAATTTTGAATAATTGAGACAAAAATGCCTTTAAAATCAGCTATTTTAATTTTTCTCTCTGAAGCCACATGGTATAAATGCAATTTCTTTTTACCACTGAAAATCCTTCAAATACTTGAAGACAATCATCATTTACTAAGAAAAAAAACCTTCTTTCCTTAAATGATAAGGTTTCCAGATTCTTTCCTATCCTGGTTGCCCTTTTCTGGAACTACTCCCTTTTGTCAATGTCCTCCTGGAGGTACCCTCTATACTGACACTTTACCACTGGTATAGTGAGATGAAGATCTCTTGAAATCTGAGCACTAAACTACATTTCATGCCTTTTCCTTTTCAGAACTTCTGCTGTGAATTTCTGGCTTATTCTGACTTCAAGACCAATCAAAACCCCTAGGTTTTTTTTTTTTAAACCCTTACCTTCCATCTTGGAGTCAATACTGTGTATTGATTCCAAGGCAGAAGAGTGGTAAGGGTAGGCAATGGGGGTCAAGTGACTTGCCCAGGGTCACACAGCTGGGAAGTGTCTGAGGCCAGATTTGAACCTAGGACCTCCCATCTCTAGGCCTGGTTCTCAATCCACTGAGCAACCCAGCTGCCCCCTCCCTAGGTCTTTTTCACAAAAAACTTCTTCCAAGGCAAGATTTCACACATTGTGGAATTGTGTAATCTCACAATGCACAATCTGATTTTTTTTTTAAAGAACAAATGCAGAACCTTACATATCTATCCTTTAAACTTTATTTTGGTTTTAGGCTCATATTCTAGCATCATCCTTTGCATATAGTAGTACTTAATAAATAACTATTGACTGAATAATGTAATTTTTTTATTTTGATAGTTCCCTATGCATTAGTTTTTCTTCTCACCTTAATAAAAAATGTTAACTTTTTTCTTTTTTCAATTATGCCAGTGACATATTTTAGTGCTTGGAGTTCTCTGTGGTCTAATATCATTGAGAAGCAAACTCTTTTGGATGCTTCTTTTGGAAGTATAAAACTAATATGTTTGGAATAACAGTATATGCCACATGGAATTTACTCAACTCCCCACTTGGTCTGGCTCTGTGTTAGGTATTGCTTCAAAAGGGCATAAAAAATGTTGGAGGATAGTGATGCAAATTATTAAAATCTTCTCAATTTGGAACTTTTTTTTAGTTTTACTTAGAATTTAGTTGTGCTGGTGATGTAATAAGCTTGGATTTGCTAATGTTGCAAAATTTATTTCTGGAAGAAAAGTGAAGTATGATGTAATGAAGAGAGCTTCAGAACTGAAGTCAAAAGACTGAGACAAGTTGGGTTCAAATTCTGGCAATGCCAGAATTAGCTAGTTATGTGATCTTGGACAAGTCACTTCCTTTCTCCTATCCTTGTGGGGTTTTCCCCACAATGCCTCTTATGATGCTTTAACCTTTATCTCTTAATTCATATGTGATTTCTTCCTCATCTGTATTTCTATGGCATTTTCTTTGTAGCCAGTCAATCTTATCAATTGGCATTTATAAAGTGCCTACTATGTGCTAGACATAAAGCTGTGGTTACCAAAAAAAAAAAAAGGTGAAAACCTGTCCATGCTCTTAAAGAGCTTATAGTCTATTGGAGGAGACAACAGGAAAATGACTTTGTTCAAATGATGTAAGCAGGATAAGATAATCAATATAGGGAAGGCATTAGCCTTAAAGGAGATCAGGAAAGGCTTCTGGCAAAGGTGGGATTTTAGCTGAGATTTGAAGGAAGGAAGCCAAGGAAACTAAGAGGTGGAGATGAGGTAGGGAGAGCATTCTAGCCATGGGGAGAGCCAGTGAAAAAATGCCTGGAGTCAGGAGATGGAGCATCTAGTGCAAGGAACAACAAGGAGGTCATGCCACTGGATCACAGAGCATATGGGAGTGGGGTGGTATGGCATATAAGGTGTAAGCAGACTGGAACAGTGGGAGCGAGCCAGATTATGGAGGGCTTCAGAAGCTAAATGGAGTATTTGTTCTTGGAGGCAATAAATGGAGCCCCTGGAGTTGACTGAATTAGGGGGAGGGAGAAGGGGTAACATGATCAAACTCTTTTTTTTTTAAACCATACCTTCCCTCTTTAGGCCTGGCTCTCAATCCACTGAGCCACCTAGCTGCTCTGGGATTAACTCCTTAGGAAGAGCAATTTGACAGTTGAGTGGAGAATAGTTTGAAATGTGGAGTCTCTCTCATGGTACTTACATCATTCATCTTTGTATTATACTTATTTGCAGACATGCCTTATCTCTTCTACCACATCCTAAGATCCTTCAAGGCAGAACAGTATCTTTATTCATCTTTGAATCTCCCTCAGTCTCTTACACAATGTCTTGAACAGAAGGGCTCAGTGGGTGATTATTAAAATGAATTGAATCGAATTCAGACAAAAATTGTAGATTTGTGTCCCTTCTAGGCTGAATTCTTTAGGAAGGACATTGACGGGATGGAGAGCACCTAGAGGGGTATGACCAGAATCATAGGAGAACAGGAGATCAGGTCTTTCAAAGATCTGTTGAAGGAAATGAGGAAGCTTAGCCCAGAGGATAATAGTCTTAGGAAAGATATGATGGCTTTCCTTCAGGGATTTGAAGAGATGAAAAAGAGGAGTGAGTTTTTTTTTCCTAGAGCAGGGGTTCTTAACCTGAGGTTTAAAAATATACTGATAACTGTGTTTCATTATAATTGGCTTCTTTTGTAATCCTATATATTTTATGATTTAACAACATTACTCTGAGAAGAGGTCCATAGACTGCCCCAGAGAGACAAAGAGATCTATGACACAAATGGAGGTTTGAACCTCTGCCATAGAGGGGAAAACTAGGTATAAAGGGGGACTTTCAGTTCAGAATTAGGAAAAAAAACTTCCTAATAATATGAACTATTCAAAAGAGGAATGTACCACAGAAATAGTGAATTCCCTGCCAGTGAAGGTCTTTGTGAATAGTCTGAATGACCACTTTTCATGAATGTTGTAGATAGGATTCCTGTTTAGACATGGCTTATACTAAAGAGAGACAGCTGGATGATTAGATGATTAGAGAAGCCATCAGGTCTGGAATCAGAAAGATCTGAGTTTCCTGCATTCGAATCAGGCCTTATACATTTACTAGCTGTGTGACTCTGGGCAAGTCACTTAACCTTATTTGCCTCCGTTTCCTCATATATAATGAGCTGGAAAAGGCAAAGGCAAAGTACTTCAATATCTTTGCCAAGAAAATCCCAAACTAGGGAGGGGCATAACTGAAACAAATGAAAAACAATATACTGGTACATAGTCCTTTAGATTTGTAGCATTTTAGACTCATGTGAACTAATATAAGTTTTAAGCTATTTGCTGGTTGTTTCACAGAAATTCATTTTATCCCCTCAAATAGGCTGTGAGTTCTTTGAGGGTAGAGTGAGTTTCTTTTTCTTTCCCTTATATCTAGCACAACATAGGGCTGGATTCCTTAAAGGAGCTTATTATAGTACAATTAGGGGAATCTTGAACTAAAGAAATGAGCTTGAAAGGAAGTTTCCATTGGAATGCCTCAGGGATCTGTGATTGGCTCTTTTCAGTGTTTTTTGATTACTGAATTGAAGAAAGGCATATATGGCATGTGGATCAGATTTGCAGATGCTCCAAACATGAGAGGGACAGCTAACACACAACGAGAGCATGAGCATTAAAAATGCTTGGGAGAATCTAGATTATTGGGTCAAATTTAATTGCATGAAAACTCAGTGGAATAAATGTAAAATCTTACACTTGAATTTAAAAAGTCAACATTAAAAATAGAAGACAGGGTAGGCATGACTAGATAGCAGGTCATCTGGAAAATATTTTCAGGTTTTATGGGCTGTAATCTCAATATGAATCAATAGTATAATATGGTGGTCAAGAATACGAACACAATTTTAGGTGGCATTAACAGAGGCATCCAATGTATACAGGGGACAGTCCTGCTACATGCCACACTGGGCACACCATGACTGGCATATTGCATTCAATTCTAGCTGCCACACTTTAGAAGGATATCAAGATGAGGATGGTTGTTCAGAGGAGGGTATCTAAGATAATCAAGGGTCTTGAGATGATGCTATCTGAAGACAGATGGAAGGGACTAGAGATTGGACTTAAAAGAGACATGGCAGAGTGCACAAAGAGCTATCATATAGAGGGTTATTTGTTCCGTTTGGCCTTGGAAGGCAGCAATCAGATGTGGTCAAATGGCAAATTTAAGTTCGACATAAAAAACCAAAAACAACTTTTACAATCGCTAGAGTTATTTAGAAATGGAATGGACTTCCTCAGGAAGTCAGAGACTCTCCTTTGCTTGAGGTTTTTAAGTAAAAGCTAGATGGATACGTGTAGAGTGATTCCTTTCCCTCAGGTTCCAGCTGACCAATCTGAGATTCCATGATTCTCACAGGTAGGGAGACATAAGCACAAGGTGGCACCATTTCTCTTGCAAAGCCTTTGAAAGCAATATCCTGGAGATCCCCTAGATGGGGATGTAACTACGTAAGTAAAGACTGGGGAGAGGAAAAGCGGAGGGAGATGCCTCCCCTCCCTTTCCACAAGCAGGAGGGCTGGATTTTCTGCTTTGAAAAACTGAGAGAAGGAACAGATTCTATTCATTCCTTGCCCTGACATCATCTTACTGACATGCTAACATCCCCAGCAACATCAATTTTTGTAAATACTTTAATATAAAGTATATGCAATAGACAAATATAATTTCATATAAAATATGTTTAGTATAACTACATTAAAATAAAAAATTTGAAATGTCTGCTCATGTTTCTACTATGAAAAAGGAAGATTTCATACATTAACTAATTTTTACTCAAATATACATATGGCAAAGAAAAGGGCTTTAAGAGCATTTTTGCAAATGCTTTTAAACAAGCTGTTCCATACTGATTTATTGTTGTGGCACAGTAGATAGAGCAGACAGTCTAGACCCAGGGAGACTTGAATTCAACTCCTAATAGTCTCTCCCTGAATATAACTAGGTCAAACCTCAGAAGGCAGGCACAAATTAGGTCACTGAGTCCAAAAAGGAACCCTTGCCAGTCCTTATACTTAGCTGTCAGCCAGATGGTATATGGATTTATTATGCCATATGGAAACTGGAAAGTCTAAATTTAAATCCAGTCCTATACACTTACCAGCTATGGGACCCTGGGCAAGTCACTTAACCTTCTCTGTCTCAGTTTTCTTATCTATTAAATAATGATAGTACCACCCAGATTTGTTGTGAGGAGCAAATAAGAGAATAATTATAGAACATTTAGCATAGTGCCTGGTACATGGTAATTACTACAGTAACACTATTATCTTTATTATTATTATTATTTTGTTGAAATTCTCCTTTCAAGGCTCAGCTCTAGTGCTACTTTTTCCTTTCATCCTTCCTGAGGAGCTTCAGATGAGTTGTAATTTCTCTTTACTCAAATTCCCTGTGACTCAGTTTGGCTTGGTAAATTTATGTTTGACTAAATTTCAGGGAGGCCTATTTTTTTCAGTTCCCTTGAGAAGAAATTTGGGTTTTCCACCTTTCATTTTCATGCTTTCTTTGTCATCAGGTAGGATGCTTATATGATCCTCTAAATCCAGAAGCCAAGAAATGTAAATACTAAGTTGAAAACCTAGTTGTCATTGTCATTTAAGGAAAGCATCCAAGCATCTCTAGGAGGTCCTGTTGGTCTGAATGATGCCTGGATGTCCTAGTTCTCTCTTAAGTATTCTGAGGTTTCCCGAAAAGCAAGTTTGACCTTGACTTTCAGAAGGAGTCTCAGGGCTCCACATAATTAGAGGAAAACAGAATGTCCACCTAGAAATAAAATTCTGAGCAATGAATCACACTGGCTCTTATAATGGCTGTCATCTGAAATAGGTTTTCTCTCTCCTGCCTGAGGATAGAGTCTGATGGGAATCATTCACTAACGTCCAATTAGTGGTTTTCTCTGGGCCTGTGGGGACAATGCTAGACTTCATGGTTGATAAAAAAAATCATAGATAAAAAAAAAAAACAAAGAATTTTAGACCAGGAAAGAACCTCACATATGAGCTAGTATGGTCCTGTGGTTTTATAGGTGACAAAAGTAAGGCCAAGAAAGGTTGAGGGACATCCACGGCTGCACAACTTTTTATTGGCTCTGTACCTAGGAATAATATTACCTAACTTTGGAGATTTTAGAATAAGTCAGGATGATAAGGTTTCTAACAGAGGAAAATAACTTTTTTTTTTTTGGAAATAACTTTTGACATTTTCCAAGGCACTTTGAAATGATCTGCCCAGCTGCCAGTGGGAAAGGGGTATCTACTCAGAAACAAGACAATGAGATTCAGTGAAGATGCTTTTGGCAGACAGAAGGACCAATTTTATTTCTTTGGATTCTTGATCAAATGTGTTCCCTAAATGAGGTTAAATGTTGCTTCTCTAGGAGAAATGTTCTGAGGTAATAGATATGAAAATAAGCTGAGGGGGTCTGGCTATATAGTAGTATATTAAAAATACATTTCTTAGCTTTATCACTTGTTGGCAGTATAACTGTTGAACATGAGTTCAAATCCGGCCTCAGATACTTACTAGTTGTATATCTCTGAGCAAGTCACTTAATCCTGTTTACCTCAGTTTCCATATCTGCAAAATTAGTCAGAGAAGGAAATGGCAAACCACACCAGTACCTTTGCCAAGAAAATCCCAAATGGAGTCACCCAAACTCAGAAATGACTGAAATGACTGAAGGACAAAATCAGTGCAAGTCTTTTCTGAAGGTCTCAGTTCCCTTTTCTACATTTCTCTCTTTCTTTCTATCATATTATGCAGTCTTTTGTCCTTTTGATTAGGGACTACCTTGTTGGATTAGAGAGTCTTTGTGAGAAGAAACAAAGATTTTGGTAAGAGTGAAAACAGATGAGGGTGCTAAAAACCTTGAATAAACTTAATATGGTCTGAGACCACTAAGCCAGATGATCTCAAAGGTCCCTTCTTTTTTTGGTTTACAATTTGTGCTTATGATTTCTACTAGTGGTACCTATAAAGAATCACCTCAGAGGAGTTAACCGTTTATTTATCCTAAAGTTGTAAAAATGCAAGAAAAAATTAATATGTGAAAAATCCCTCTATTCTCTTTTTATCTAATTGATCTCCAAGTATAAAAAAATATGGGAACACAAAATTCCCTTAGAGTCAATGTTTTTATGCAGATAAAGTTACTGATCATCAAAGCAGGTAGCTCTCTAAGATATCTTTAAATTGTTTACTAAGGAATTCCCCTCCCCAATGATGATAGCAGTAATGATAACTGGCATTTATATACTGTTGTAAAGTTTGAAAAGCACTTTACAAATGTTGATCCTCACAAAGACCCTGTAAGGTAGGCACTATTATTATCCCCACTTTACAGATGAGGAAACTGAGGCAGGTAGAGATTAAGTGACTTACCCAGCGTCCTATCACTAGGGAGTGGCTAAGATTGTATTTGAATTCAGGTATTCTTAACACCAAGTTCAATGCTCTATCTACTGCTCCACCTTACTGCTTCTAAAATGTCCAGAGAGCAATATCTGAATTTGACTCAAATCCCCAGCTTAGATATGAACCATCACTTAATTTCTCTGCTGCTATGTCTTGCTTACTCATTAGGCATAGTTTATATTCTGAATTGGGGGACAGAAGTTGAGGGACAAAAGAGAGGAAGCGATCTGCCCCACACCACACAGCAAGGTAACGGTATCATTAGGATTAGGTCTCCTATGTATGGCTTCCATTTGGAAAATGAATCATTTTAAAAAGTGTTTTGAGTTGGCTTAATTCTTTATGGAACGAGATGGCTGGGAAATAGCTGATGCAACACTATTCATTTCCATAAAACAAGACCTTTGAAGTGAAGGTCCTTGATGTTCTCCTTTGCTCAGCTTGAATCTCACCTTCTCTGAAAAATCTTTCCCAATACTCGGATCTCTAGATGCCCTCCACTTCAGCACTGTTACAGTATGCCTAGCTGGAATCACGCGGGTTAGCATTTAGTTATGTAGGCTAGCTGTCCTCTCTGTTCTCTAGTTTTTTCTTCATATGTCTTTTCTTGTTAATTAGACTATAAACTTTTTGGGGAGAGGCACAGAAGTGTCTTATGGCACCTGTATAACACATATTACTTAATATTATTCTAGGTGCATAGTAGGTGCTTAGTGAATTCTAGTTGATGGATTAATTGTATCTAGGCTTTACTAAAACTAAACTGTGCCTCTTCCTCTCTCACTTCCCCTTCTTCCCCCACTAAAGCCATGTTTGTGCCGAGGTAATGTCAGACCCAGGATCTTCGGGTTATTGACAATCCTTAAGATTTGGCTCCATGAATATACCATTTAAAATTTCACTAAGAACTTGTGTACCCATCTAATCAGTGCACAGTTGGGGTTGGTCTTTGTCTATGTGAATGACCAATAAAAATATTCTTTCAAAGTTTTCCAGCAGCTTAAATGCATCACCTGCCAATATCAGAGCTGACTACCGAATAGGGGTTTCTCAGGAAATTTATTCTTTACAACTTTGGTTGAAACGAAGGGGAGAAGAGAAAATTTGCTTTTCCCTCTGAACTTCTTGCATTAATATCTTGTTGAGGGTCTCATGGAGAAGATACCTGGAAGCCTGAACTCAGTTTTCAAGGCTTGGTTAACCGAATTCTTCTAAGAATTTATGACTCACTCTACAGTAAGGGCTGTGGGAGGAAAAATTTCAGTGCTAGTTTATACAGTGTCCATGTGTCTCCAACTAATATGTAAGATGAATTATTTATGAGTTGCCTTCCAGTTAACAAGATTGGAAGAGGGAGAATATTTATTCTCTATAGTTCCACAGGAAGTAAATAAAATGAATGAAACTTATAGGGGTGGGTTGGGCAGATTTTGGCTAAAAATTAACAAACAAAATTAAACCTTTCTGGCAATCAGAGATGTCCAAATACAAATGATGATAATGTTACTGTATTAATTTACATTTGTATAATCCACTGTATAGTGCCTTAAGGTTTATATAATATTTTCTTCTCATTAATCTTTATGATACTAGGTATCATCTATGTAGTTCTTAAAGTTTTGCAAAGCCAAGTACTGTGCTAAATGGTTTACAAATATCTCATTTTATCCTCACAACAAATTCCCGAGGGCTATTATTAGACCCATTTTACAGGTAGGAAGAATGGGACTAACAGAGGTCAAATGGTTTGGCCAGGGTCACATACTTAAGGTAGAATTTGCATTTGGGTCTTCCTTACTCCAAGTGCAGTGTTTTTACCCACTGAGGCACCTAGCTAGACATCTATCATTCCTATTTTACAGTTGAATCAATCCAGGCTTAGAGTTTAAATGACTAGCCCTTGACCACACCACCCACAGGCGACTTGGCAAGATCCCTAGAAGTATTTAAGCAGAGGCTGGATGCCTCTCTGGGACGCTGTAGGAGGGGAATCCTGCTTTGTGTGGGAGTTTGATGGTCTCTCAGGTTCCTTCCAACTTTCTAGGTTTGGATAGTGTGGACTGCAGAGGCCAGCTCAAGTGGTTATCAAACCCAAATAAATGAAATACGTGGTGTGTGTGTGTGTGTGTGTGTGTGTGTGTGTGTGTGTGTGTGTGTGTTTCAAATGACTGGGATAGATGGTCCTTTTGCTTGAGCACAGAACTCCACTATTTGGATGTTTAAATCAAAGGAATCAACACCAAAGGGAGGCGATTTGTCATACTATAAGGACACAACTATAATCTTCATTTATTAATATGACCTTCTGACATTTCCCTTCAGTTTCTTCTTCATGGCTTTCCTAGTCAGGTCCACTAATAATAATAACGAGAACAGCAAACTAAGAATTCACATTTATGTGGCACCTTAATATTTGCAAACTTAAAATGTGTTTTCTTATTTGATTCAAATAGACTCATGTGGAAAAGACTAACGTTGAAAAGATCATGGAATAGTTCAATCTGATTACAAAGATTCTGATTGTACATCTCATTCATACTAATATGTGAATTAATCTTAAACCACTAAAATCTTTGCAATCGAGATGATTTATAATCCCAAATAAGAAGAGATGGTGATAGGATTAAAAATGCATTTTGGATCTTGGAGGGGAGTTTAGTTACCCAAATTATCTTATTTTAAATATTGGTTTAAGGTAAAGCTCTCAAATCCAAATGTTAGAGCAAGGCTCTTGTGTATGGCATTCAGAGAGCTGTGTTTATTTATTTTACTTAAAAGCAAACTCTTTGGCAGGAGGCTGATTTCTTGGCACTTACATCAGTGATCATTTTCCCTCGGGTCTTGTTTCTCTCTCGGTGGTTGGCCCGTTTCTGTTTCTGCTGTAAGGCCCGCTCCCGGGTAGTGCGATATTCCAGGGCAAACTCGCTGATGATTCTACAGAACTTGGTGATGTTCACATCACGGATCGCGTAGGGGGGATGGCCCATAAACAGTAAGAAGGAGTGGAATCTGTAATTTAAAAAAAAATAAAGGCAACTATTTTCTTTTTAAAAGAAAATGACCAGCTTTTCTAAAAACTCCCAGTAAAAAAAACCCAAGCCTTCCCTTTCCCCTTTTCCTTGCCCAATATTGCAGAGGTGTCAGTTAATGAAGCATCACTGTCATGATATGATTCAAAACAAAATGCAAATAAATGACAAATCCAGCCCACTTTTTCAGGCATATGTTGGGGTTACTTCAAGAACTCTGCTTGTAATGTTGTATTAACTCTTAACAACATGTGTAACATTTAAAATTTAACACTGAAAACACATTCATAAATTTAATTTATCTTAAACAACTTTATCATTATTATTTTTAGAACCTTTACCCCCTGTCTTAGTAACAGTTCTAAGATAGAAGAGTGACAAGAGCTAAGTGATTAGGGATAAGTGACTTGCCCAGGGTCACACAGCTAGAAAGTGTTGGAGGCCAGATTTGAATCCAGGTCCTCCTGAATTTTAAACAATGTAAAAGGATGACTAACCTTAAGGATTTATAAAATGGAAGTTTTCCATGCAGCAACATAGGAAGGAAAGAATTCCAAATAATTTCATATGCCTAAAGTTTACAACTTTGACCTCAGTCATCATCATATGTTCTACTTTCAAACAAAACATACATCTAAATGAAATGTGTTTTTTTTTTTTTGTGGTTAAAGATGAACAAGATTCAGCAGGGAAGGACACCACAGCACATTCCCACATAAAACTTGTGATTATTTATTGCTGTTGTGAATGGAAATAGTTTAACTCAAATAAGACTCAAAACTTTACTACAGCCATGACTGAACTTAGGTTCTTTCTTCTAAATGAAAGACTACAGAATTTGTCACTCCTCCCTCAAAACAAACAGGCAAACAAACACTTAAGAACAGAACCCTACAATGTCTACTGGCTAAAGAAAGAAGAAACAGAGGTGAGTTTAGAAAGCTTCAGAAATCCTTAGAACAAGAATTACTTGTATAATCCACAACCCAGTCAGTATCATTTTAAGAAGGATACTATTAAAATGAAGAGTATCTGGAGGAGATCAGTTAGGGTAGTAAAGGACCTTGTGTCCTCATCATATGAAAATTAGAAGAATTGGACATGTTTAACTTGAGGAAGAGAAGACTCAGAGGAGTCGTGATAAAAGTTTTTAAGTATGAAAAGGTTGATCAGGCAGAAAAGGTGTTGAAGTTATTCTGCTTGGCCCCAGAAGAAAGAAGTAGGAACAGTGAATGAGAGTTGCAAAGAAGATAATCTAAAGCTTGATGGCAGTATTTCAGTCATTCAGTCCTGTCTGATTCTTCATGATCCCATAAATCATATTGTCCATGAAGTTTTCTTGGTAAAGATACTGGAGTGGTTTGCCATTTTCTTCTCCAGTGAATTAGGGAAATAGAGGTTAAATGACTTGTCCAGAGTCACACAGCTAATAAGTATCTAAATCTGGATTCGAACTCAGGCCCATGTTCTGTGCTCTATCCATGGAATCACCTAGCTGCCTCATCCTAACAACCAGAGCCAACCCAAAATGGGATGTACTGCTGGAGAGACAATGAATTCTTCTTTCTTGGTGGTCTTAAGCAGAGGCTAAATGACCAGTTTTGGGTATTTTATATTGATGATTCTTTTTTGGTATGAAGTATACAAATGATCACTGATGTCCCTCCCAACTCTCAAATTCTGTGAATCTGAGGGACATAAAACATCATAATACTGTTTAGTAAGATATCCACAGAAATAAATATCTTGCTCCCAAAATTGGATATTAAGAATTCTTAATTCAAACCCGGCCTCAGCCACTTCCCAGCTGTGTGACCCTGGGCAAGTCACTTGACCCCCATTGCCCACCCTTACCACTCTTCCACCTATAAGACAATACACCGAAGTACAAGGGCTTAAAAAAAAAGAATTCTTAATTCTTTATAGAACATTTTGGATTACTGGTTTTTAATTAATAAAGATTTATTTAATCTTTCTCCAACACCTCTACCATATGCTAACAGCTTTGAGTAAGGGAAAACATCAGTAATATTCAATTACTATGTGTTCTAATTTATATGCTCAACAATAAGATGGATCCATAAATCATGTCAACTACCATTGTGAATTGGATGAAACAGTGTGATTTCACTTTACAGGGTCATGATCAGACCTACCAATCTTCATGGACCACATTAGTGTAGAGAGACAGCACCAAAAACTTCAAAACTTCAATTCTTACTTAGAAAAACAGAGGAAAGTACTGAAGAGTTCAGTGGGAGAAACAAGGGCACTCATAGTAAGTGGGCTCTATTAAGTGAAATAAAAGGTGGGACATTTGCTGAAATAGATGGGATGGTAATACAGGCACCAAACTTTGAGGAGAGAAGATAAGGTTGGAGCAGCATCTGAAGAAGGTAAGAAAGAGAACTAATCAATAAAAATATTGCCAAGCAGCACTGAGAGACCATTTAAGATCACCTAACTTGCATTTATAGTGGACCCAGTCACCACTGGAATGTGAGTTCCTTCACTAGTGCTCTGTAGTTCAGGAGTAAAAGTGGAGAAAGCAGATGGTGGAGGTAATCCAGAGGTTGACAATAGAGGGCAAGGGAGATGAGGAAGTCAGGGGTAGAGAGCAATCTATACCTATATTATTCAACTACAGTTTGGCCACCTTAATAGTTCTGTGACATATGAAGATAATAACTTCTCATACTCTTCTAGGCTGACCAGTAAACTGTCAACTGCCATTACCAACCTGAGGGTGTACTTCGCCCATTACCCATTTCCTACATCCCTTGTGTAGGTTATCTTGTGTGTCCTATCACTTGTGGGTTTGTGGGAGTGGTCCCTTTTTTGTTTAAAACCCTTCTGTGTTTACTTGTAATTCCCATCTACCTATTTCAAGGTTGTGAAGATAAAATCAGATAATGTGTGTGGAAGCCATCATAAATTAAAAATGTAGTTTAAAAGGTAAGGTAGCTGTAGAAAAAGATGTAAATTATATTAGGGGTATACACCCTGTTCACTCTACAATTAACACCATAAACTCTAGCACAGAGATGTCAGCCCTTGTTGCCTAGAACACTTCCATGTTCACCTGAAACTAAATTAAAGTCTAAATGGAAAATATTTAACAAAAAAAATAGATAACTACATTTTAAAACTAAATCAATAAGTAACCTCCGAGAAACATTATGTATTGATCAATGTCCCCATTTCTACTTGGGTTTGACATCACTGCTCTACAGTATTAAATTCATTTTATCAGATAATTTGCATTAATACCTAGTAATACTTGCACAGACTGCTTGATTTTACTTAGGGAAGATTGAGAACAGGTGACATTTAATGGCAATTGAGATTTAAGAAGTATGAAATTAGTAAATCAATAGCAATAAAAATAAACTTGGATTGAGCAGCTGGGTAGCTCAGTGGATTGAGAGTCAGACCTAGAGACTGGAGGTCCTGGGTTCAGATCCGGCCTCAGACACTTCCCAGCTGGGTGACCCTGGGCAAGTCACTTGACCCCTATTGCCCACCCTTACCACTCTTCCACCAATGAGCCAATACAAAGAAGTTAAGGGTTTAAAAATGTAAAAAAAAATAAACTTGGAGACTTTCAAAAAAAGGTAAGATTTATTAAATATTTGGTAAAGCTAATAACTACCCCAATTGCCCCAAACAAGAGTGCTTGTTTGCTCTCTCTCTCTCTCTCTCTCTCTCTCTCTCTCTCTCTCTCTCTGTCTCTGTGCCTCTCCCTGTCTCTTCCTCCCAGCTTGCTTTGTTAATGGAAAGAAAAAAATAATACAAACTATATAGTCTGAATCTTTCTTTTAAAGTTCATTTTAGTGATCCTAGAAATGATCTCCACACTGAAAGTCTTGTCAGTATACACGTGGACACTTCTGAGTCATTTCAGTTGCTGCTTGGAGAATGACTAGTTTAAAACATATGGTGCCATATTAAATGTGTAATGTTTCTATCTAATTATGTACTCTGTGAAATTATACTCCTATAACATGCCCTTTTCTCCTAGAGGAAAAAAGATGAGTTGTGAGTGTTGTCTACATGACAAAACTATCTGATCTCTGCAAAGATTACTCTGCCTCAGACCACTTTTAAGCATTTCATGACTTACTTAACTTCCTTGGGCCTCAGTTTCCTCATTTGTAAAATGAAAGGTTGGACTAGATGATATTAAAGGCCCCCTATTCCTGCTATAGAATTCTGTGTCATTTACACAACACTTTTACCAGTAAAGAAACAAGTGGTCCGTTAAAGGTATTCATGATTGAAATGGATCATGAAACTAAGAATACTGCTGATTCTGCTTCTTGCACTTTTTTAAACTTTAAAAAAAATTCCAATGAACAAATATTTATTTATTTTTCCTTTCAACTCTCCATTCCCTGAAAACTAAGAAGAAAACCCTTGTAAGAAATATGCATTGTTAATCAAAACAAAGTCCCACATTGGCCATGTCCAATAATGTAGGTCTCATTGTGCCTCTTGGGTCCATTGCCTCTCTGGCAGGAGGTGGCTAGCAAGTTTCATCATCAGCCTGGAAAGTAAGGGATGCCCATCAATTGGGGAATGACTGAACAAATTACAATATATAAATGCAATAAAGTGCTATTATGCTGTAAAAAACGATGAAGGAGATAGTTTCAGAGAATCCTCCAAAGACTTACATGAGGACTTGTATGATCCAGAATGAAGTGAATAGAACCAGAAAAAAAATTTGTAGAAGAAAATCAACATTGTGAAGACAAAAGACTTTGAAAGACTTAGGAATTCTGCTGTTGTTATTGTCCCCCAAAAGAGACAGAGGGTCAGCTCTATAATTGACCTGAAAAGTGGAGCTATTAGGTAAGAAGCTGGAAACCCAGAAACCCTAGTCAATATTCTGTCTGCAATGGTGGTTCCAAGTACCAACAATAAGATCCTTTGAATCTATAAAATAGTACAATTATTTTCCTCAGAAGAAACCTGTTGTACAGATGAAACAACTGATCATCCAAGACAATCCTTCTTGCCTCAAATCGACAGCACAAACTTCAGTAATCTTATTGACCACATTCTAGTTTAAAGACTATTTTAAAGTGTTAATATGCTGATGTCCCAACTCCTTTACCTATTAATTATTCTTCTGTGAACAATCTTCAGAATTATAATTCTTTCTGCACAGTCTTTAAGGAACTCAGACATTCTTTGCTTTAGAACTGGTTTCATTTCATGTTTGGCAATTGCCTTGAGGTGATCCCATGATGCTTTGCATCTTCGTTCCAGTTGACATAAGTTGTCTTGAAGTTGATCAAAGTCAACCTGAAAACAAGGGAGGAGGTCTACCATTAATAAATTCTAATCCGTATATGAGCCATCTGGGCTATAAAGTTCAAATTCCATAAAAAAAGGGTAAAAAAGTTAAAAACAATAACAATAATAACAACCAAGTTTTGTGATGAATGCATGGAATAATAATTTAAGAATCATTCATATGTATACTGACACTGACAATATGGTTATAAAACTATTTCCTAAGTGAAACCTAGGGAAATGGAGTTAGCTTTTTCTGCCATGCCTGGGAAGAAATATTATAAAAATTTGAACTTTGCATATCAAGATGAAGGGACTAAATGTTTACTTGGAAACTCTTCCAAAAATAGATGAACATGCTTATTCTCTTCTTTGAAAGTGACATTTCACTATAGGTCAGAGGAATATATAATGATTTTAAGCTCACATTTATGTGGCACTTTATGATTTACAAAATGCTTTACCAACGCTATCCCGTTTGCTTTAAAGAGACTGATGTAGTGAAGACCATTAGATGGCACAACATGACTATACTTCCCTGACCTCTACCAGCAAGTTAAGAGTTTTCATTAGTCAACATTGAAGGTGATGAAAAAATGGCACACTCTGGTGCTCAAAAGGAAAACCAGTCTCTCTTTTTACCCTCTGTTTTTTTTTTCTACTTTCTTCATCACTCTTCCTTCATGGAATACTAAATTCCAATGGTGTCATTCTAGAAAGGCCTGCTGCTTTTAGACCCCACACTCCATAGATATAATTTTTTTTCTTCAAATGTGATTTCAAAGGGTTTGGGGAGAGACAGGAACTCTTTTCTAGTTCTTTGCCTTAGGACAGACTTCTGTGTTTGATGTGGAACTTAAAGAAAGCTACTTTGCAAAACCTTATGAAAATAATGAGAGAAACTTGGAAGAAGAGAAGCTGTCATTAGGGAAGTATAAAATAGGAAGAAAGGAAGAGCTGGTCACACTACAAGGGTGAGGGATGATGGGCGGACAGCCAGAGTGGCTCTACTAGTATCTTTCTGATATCAAGAAAAATCAAGGAAGACTGTAGATTCATTGGGCATCTTCTCCTTTCCACTTCCTTCTACAGTGAACCATTGAAAGACACTGACAAGAGATGTACAGAACAGTCAGGCATAGCTGGGTCACAATCTGCACCAATGGAGGAAACATTCGAATCAAAGAGATGACAGTTCATTCTGTTTACCAATAAATCAAACTCAGAGATTTTTCTCAGAGTATTGTTTACTGTGCAAAGGTTTTATATGGAATTTAGGAAGAAATCAGTACAACACAGTCTGAAAGAACCAAAAGTAAAATGACTATCTTTAAAGTTCATTAGCAGGGGCATCTAAGTGGCTCAGTGGATAGAGAGCCAGGCATGGAGACAGGAGGTCTTGGGTTCAAATCTGGCCTCAGACACTTCCTAGCTGTGTGACTCTGGGCAAGTTAATGCCAATTACCTAGTTCTTACTGCTCTTCTGCTTTGGAACTAGTTCCTAGTAGTCATTCTAAGTCAAAGGGCAAGGAGAAAGAGAGAGAGAGAGAGAGAGAGAGAGAGAGAGAGACAGACAGACAGACAGACAGACAGAGAAAGAAAGAAAGGAAGGAAGTCATTAGGAACAACTTGACAAGAAGTTGCATTCATAATAGGCACTATAATAGAAAGAATGAAGGCAACACTTCAGCATTTGTTCTGGAGAAGACTATGAAAGATACAACATCTTTAGTAAAGGCAAGAGGTTTGTTCATTGTTCACATACATACCTTGGCTGACCTAGTGATGGCCCCAATCTCAGAATACAGATCTGTACTGTCTGGGAAATTTTCCACCACCATCGTGCACACATGGTGTAGGAGAGACTGCTTGTGCACAGTGTCTTTGACTTCTGGAACCTTCTCGAGGTAGCTCAACTCAAAGGCTTTAGCCTAAAAAAGGCGGGGAGGGGGAAATAAGCTTAAACTTTTTTTGTTTTATCCACTCTCTTAAAGAGAACATGAGCTTTACTAGGAAACCATATCTTGTTTAAGGGTCTTCTCTGTTCAATCCTTAGGAATGACAATGATAGATTCTTCAGTACAAAGAGTCTTTCAGCTCCCCATCATCCCTTCAGCAGTGGCCTTTAGAGAAGTACAAATTAAATGTGCCTTCTGGCCTAACACACTGTGACAATCCAGTTTCATTCCCAGTATGCTCCTGTAGCTCAGGATGTCCTGCCCTAGGATCCTTGTTACCCAGCAGCCCATTTCAACCTTTCCATCATCCCTCCCATTTATCATCTTTTCTTTTACTTTCTTCCATTTACTATTAAAAAAAAGTTAACTTAAAAATGCTAGGCCCTTCTGTAAACATAAACATTTCTGATTGTGCAGCATAGAAAAAATTTGGAGGAGAAAGGCATTAGAGATGCCCCTTTGACAATAACAAGTATGCATTAAGAAAAATGTGCAAATTGTTCCCAAGATGATAAAAGCTGCAGGTCTGCATTAGAAGCATCTGGTAGCTAATGTGTTTTCAGGATAAAATTTGTTCTATAGTTCCCTGAATAATAAATTAAGGATTTTCATTAGATGAGACATTATGAGAAAACATGGCTACCACCTTTGTTAGCAAATGTTCCTATAAACAATAAAACAAAATGCTAAGTTACTTACATTGGAACCATTGAGGAAGTTCCCAATGGCTAACAAAGTTGACAGAATGAAGCCCAGGGTTTTATTATTTTCCAACTGATCTATTCCTTCCTTCAGATCCAAAAGTGGTTCAGCCACTTCCTGCCAATTAAAAAAAAGGATAAAAAAGTAGAATTGGAACACATGTATAAATTGTTTCTATTTTTCTATCATTATTATTTCTGTTGGGGTTTTTTTTGTTACTGAATGAACATGCAGGCTGTGAAGTTTTGGAATTTATAATGATAAACCTGATTTTCTCTGGCACATAGAAGTCAAGATTGGCAAAGGAAGAGAGTGCAACAAGTGAAGGGGCAAAGGTCTGGGAAGACATTGGATTAGAGGTCTGAGAGAGAATGAGCAATAGGGGTAAGGGTCCTGAAGCATAGAGAAATATGGAATGATTAAGGATTATTATCAGAAAAAGCAATTTTATAGATCATGAACATAGAAGTAGAACATTTTTGGATGAAAATAAAAAAATCAAAGCTATGACTATTTCTGTGTGGCTAAGGTGAAGTGAAGACATAGGTCATGGGGATGAGAAAGTCAAGATATGGAATTAGTGGATACAGAACATTCTTTTGAAGCCAAAGAAACCTGGATTCAGGCCCAACCTCTAACACATTCTAGCCAAGTAACTTAACCTCTCAGTGCTTGAAGCATCTCTCTAAGTCTAAAACAGGGGCAAATCTGCATTGGTAAATTGGGAGTCCCAACATCAATGAAATGACAAGTCTATCCCTACCACTTCCTCTCCCAAAAGAACTTAAAACCTGTGATAATTCAGATGGGAAATGGGCTGAAATGCAATTTCACCTACAAAATACTTGCTAAGGATAAGGTTAGTGTAAGTAGACTTACAAGGAGAGTACTTCCTTCAATTTTTGAGATATGAGGTTCTCAGTAGCTAACCTCCCACTTTAAACAGCAATTCTTTCCTGGGGCAGCTAGGTAACGCAATAGATAGAGCCCTAGGGCTGGAGATGGGGAGTCCTGGGTTCAAATTTGGCTTCAGACACTTTCTAGTTATGTGATCTTGCGCAAGCCATTTAACACCAATTATCTAGCCCTTACTGCTCTTCTGTCTTGGAATTGAAACTAAGACAGAAGGTAAGGGTTTAAAAAACACATACATACACACCCCAAAATATCCAGTAATTCCTTAATATCCCCAAGGTAGGTTCTTCTAACTTCAGATCGAACAGTTCTAATGTCAGGGAGCTCTGTATTTCATAAAAAAGCAGCCTGTTCAGTTGTTTGCTTTCAGAGCCCTTCTGATATGAACTGAAAACTTCTCTCCTTCCACTCACTGGTCCTGGTTTTGCTCTCTGGATCTATGCAGAATATGTCTTTTCCCTCTTCCATATCAAAACATTTCAAATACAAATTAATGTATTTTCCCTAGGTCTTTTTACTCCTCATAATACTCTGTAACTGAAACAGAAGGAATCTTAATGGCTCTTCATTTGACTCATTAAAAGATAGAATGAAGATAGGTAGAATGTAAACTCATTTTTTTTAAAAGATCCTTTGGACTTAGAATCGATATTAACTACCAGTTCCAAGGTAGAAAAGCAGCAAGAGCTGAGCAATTGGAGTTAAGTGACTTGGCCAGTGTCATACAGCTAGGACATGTCTAAGGCCAAATTTGAACCCACGGCCTCCATTCTCTAGGCCTGTTTTTTTTATCCATTGAGTCACCTAGCTGCCCCTAGAATGTAAACTCTTAAGAGATGTAATCTTTTAGAAGAGACTCCTTTCCTCCCCTTTTCTCAATCTTTATCTCTCTGTCTCTGTCTCTGTCTCTCTCCCTAAAACCCTAACCTTCTGTCTTAGATTCTTAGACAGAATTGTGGTAAGGACTGAGTAATCAGGGTTAAATTGCTTTCTCGAGGTCACAGCTAGGAAGTGTTAAGGCAGATTTGAACCTAGCTGCCCCAGGAGAGCAGAGACTTCCAGTTATTTTTCCTTTGTATTCCCAGCAATCTTGCACAGTGCCTAGTATGAAGGAGGTACTTAATAAATGTTCATTGGTTAATATGCCAATAGTAAATATTTCTTGATTAAAATGTGCCACTCAGACCAGAGCACAAAGCTTCAGACATGATCTGATGAATGGTAAACTTCTGGGAACCAAGACAGCTGGAGTGTGGCAACATGCTACACAGAAACGTCTATTCAGTGCCCTTCAAATACCCATTCTTAGATAGTTCTATACTCTGCTTATGTCTAGGGCTGGCTCTGTCCCACAAATTTATGTAGATTTGTGAAGACTGGTCTGCATTTTCAAGTTGTTATTTTCATCAGACAGTCCCAATTTGTGTTGTTCTTGCCTGCTCTGGAGAGGAAGTCTAGGGACCTCACAAACCAGCAGTGATTAGAGCTCCCTGATCTGGCAAATCTCAAGCCTGAAGAATATCCTTATGTCACTTCCTGGAGTCACCCTCCCCACTCCCCCCAGCCCCAAACCCCCATAACCCTGTGTGCCAAAGGGAGGAATGGGCCACAGGGCTGTCTTTGGCACCAGCTACCAGACTAAAAGTTCTTTGGCAAGCTCCACTGTACACCAGCTTGCCATAAGGTTTCCAGGTTTTTGGGTCCAGGACAGATACATTTTTATGTAAATTAATTACATTAAAATGATCCAGGAGGATTAAAGGAAGAATCCACTTTTAATGAGCATAACGAGACATCAAAATGGCTTTGTTCCTTTAGAATGTCACTGAAATGGATAGCTATTTTTACAATGGACTGGAAGGACGGTGTTTACAGATACAGTCACTTGGATTTATATTTGCTTAAGCATATGTTTTGTTGTAGACTGCATCTGCAAAGAGTAATTACAGCCTTGAGGCTCCCTTGTGCATTTGAGAAATAGCATCATGTATTGGAAGGAACACTGGACTTGGGGTCAGAAGGGCTGGGGCTTGGCCTTGGGTCTGCCACAGAGTAGTTGTGTGACACTAGACTAGTCATTTATTTATCTTCTTGGAGCTTCAGTCCCCTCCAACTCTTGAGCTGATTCAAATAGAAGGTCCAGGACTACAATCAGGTCCCCTGTCTTCTGAACAAGCAACAACTTTCTCCTAACTTATGTTCTTGTTTCTCATCTTTCATTCTCAGTGCATCTTCCCCATGTTGCCAGATTTTTTCATTTTATTCCTTCACTTAATAATCTTCAAAGGTTCTTCACTGCCTACTGAATAATGCCGTGTTTTTTTTTAAAGCCTGGCATTCAAGTTTTTCCCTCTCTATAATATCTCATATTTCATGGCAACATGAATTCAACAACAATGAATATTTACTAAGCATTTATTTAGGTACAAGGTACTCTGCTAGCTACAGAAAAAATAAGACTATTGGCCCTCAAAGAATTTATATTCCCTTGAAGGGGGATATGGCATCTTGATAGCTAAGTTTATTCCATGGTAGAGGGTGGTGAAGATAAAGGAGAGATGTGGATAAAGTCCTCTAAGTGAACTTTTATGAGCTAGAGAGAATGCTTTCACCAAGGCAGAGATGAGGGAGGGGGGGTAATAATCATGATACTTGAGGAAGAAGAAGGTGCCTGAGCTCAGCTCTTCAAGAATTCTCAAATATGGAAATGTAAAATGTGGGCAATTCAGACCTTGGAAGGGAGGGTCTAAACCCCCTGTTTTAGGGAGGCCAGCCAGTCTATTCAGTATATACTATCTCTCCAAGATATACAGTCCTGTCTTTGCCCTTTTGTCCCCCCCCCCCACCTCCCCTGGGCCTGGTGTGCCCTCTCATTTCCTTTTTATTTAAATCTTACCTATCCTTCAAGCCCAGGTACATCAAGGAAGCCCACCCTGGCCTCCCCCATCCACAATGTCTGCTCCTTCTTTAGAACTCTTTGGGAATTTATTGTCTGTACCATTCACGTAACTCACCAAGTGCTTTCTATGCATTATTATTTAACTGTGTGTCTATGTGTATTGGTTGTGCCATTGAAATGTGCCGTTTCTTTCCAATCAAACTATAAGACAGAGAGTGCCCACAAGAGGGCAACCAGTTAGAAAGGGTCCATACCTTATACTTCTTGATTTCTTACTAAGCACATAATAAACCCGCAGTAAGTGTTCAAGACACGTTTTCTAGAATCACAGCGTTTGAGAGTTGGAAGGGATCTTGGCGACTCTCTAGTTTAAACCACACATGAAAGGAATTCTCACTGTAACCTACCCAACAAGTGGTCATCCAGTCTCTGCTTGAAGACCTTGAAGAAAGGGGAGCCATCTACGTTTTGAGGAAGCCTTTTGGACAGCTCTAATTGTTAAGGTTTTTCTGACATGAAGCCTAAATTGCTTACTTGCACCTTTTCATCCACTGAGGCCAAAAGGAACAGGCATAGACTTTTGTCCACATTTTTGGTATTATTTTTCAGTCACTTTTTTCAGTCACGCTTGACTCTGTGACCCCCATTTGGAGTTTCCTTGGCAAAGATATTGGGATGGTTTGCCATTTCCTTCTCCAGCTCATTTTACAGATGAGGAAACTGAGGCAAACAGGGTTAAGTGACTTGCTCAGGATCAAACAACTAACAAGTGCCTTAGGTCAAATGAACTTCCTGACTCCAGGTATAACATCTATCCAGTAAAATACTTAGCTCCCCACCTCCCTTCTTCACAATTATATCCCTTCAAATATGTAATAATATCAAGTCTCCCTTGAATTTTCTCTTTTCCAAGTTAAACATGTCAAGTTTCTTCAATTGCTTCTCACATGACATGGACTCAAGACCCTTCACCATCTCGGTGCTGCCTTTTTCTATACTCTCTCCAGATTATTAATGTCTGTGGCACTGACAACTGATGACAATACCCCAGATGATGTCTGATGAGAGCAGAGGACACTGGGACCAGCACCTCCCTATTCCTGGAAGCTATAGTCCTTTTAGAGCAGCTAAGTGGTGCCATGTACATAGAGTACAGGGCCTGGAGTCAGGAAGACTAATTTTCCCAATATCAAACCTGGTCTCAAACATTTCCTAGCTGTGTGATCCTGAGTACATTACCTAGCCCTAATTGCCTCTGTTTTCTCATATGTAGCATGAGCTGGAGAAAATGTTAAACAACTCCAGTATCTTTGCCAAGAAAATCCCAAATGGGGTCATAAAAAGTTGGACACAATTAAAACAATTGAATGACTGTGGTCCTCTTAGTGGAACCCAAGTCTCTTTTCCATTGTTACATTACACTTACATTAAACTTACAGTTCATTAAAGTATCCTGATCTTTTTTTTTTTTTTTAAGAACTGCTATCTAGTCATACCTCTACCATCTTATTCTTGTGAAGTTGTCTTTGTTGTTGAATGAATGATATTGACCTTTTGGTTATTTGGTTTATTGGTTAAGTTTTCAATATGAGTAAATTACAGTTCAATTCAAGAAGTGTCCTGTTCATAATATGGTTCAGTTGTCTTTATGAAAAAATTGTGGCTAACCTCTTGCCAGAAGTGAACTATAGCTCCAGAGCACAGAATACAGAATTTCAAAGATGGAAGTCAGGGCAGCTAGGTGGCTCAGAGGAGAGAGATCTGACACAGGAGGTCTTGGGTTCAAAACTGTCCTCAGATACTTCCTAACTGTATGACCCTGAGCAAGTCACTTAATCTCCATTGCCTGGCCCTTACCACTCTTCTACCTTGGAACCAACCAATACTCAGTATCAATTCTAAGATAGAAGGTAAGGGTTTTTTAAAAAAAGTGTCTGGAAAAAGCTACACAGACCAATTACTGTGCTGCAAGAGTTACTACCATTGGCATTTTTGTCTTCCTTCTTTAAAGTGTATATCAACAACATTTAGAAATCTGGGCTCATTCTTTGAATCTTTTCCTTCAGGCAGACTATCTTTGCCTGTATGTCACTGGCGTCTTGCCACCAGGCTCTGGAGCTTTTCTACTTTTCCTGGTTTAGACAGCAGGACTGGCCTCTTTAAAGGCTGGGGCCAAGGACAGGAAAGGTACTGTGTACTTGGCAGACACCCTCAGCTGTGGAACCTAAGCTTAAACAGGTTGGCACCTATAAGGATGTTATGAGAAAATGTCTTATTATATTAGTTTAGAGATAAGAAGTAGAGAAGCGGGCTTGAGAAAGAATTGGAGTTTGAAGCAGAGCTGAGACAGTGTCACCCCATTGAATTTCTTTTGTTTAGGCTGCCTACCTTTCTCTTAGGTGCTTAGAGATAAACTGGCCAATGGGCTTTTTCTTCAGACATCACCCTCCTTGACTCTCTGACCCCTCTGGACATGGGTGACCACCCCCTTCCTACTCTTGGCTTTAGACACATTACATTTTCCTAATTCTCTTCCCATTTCTCTGTAACATCTTTGCTCTCTTTGTCACTGGCTCCTTTCCTCCCTACAATCCCTTAATGTTAGCATTTTCCATGGATCTGTCTCGGGTTTTTTTCTTTTATCTCTACACTCTCTTACTTGGCAATCTGTTTTATTCCCATCCATGTAACTACTACCTCTCTTCAGATGAATCTCAGCACTATAGCTCCAGTCCTAGCCTGTCTTTTCTTCTCAAGATCCACAGCTCCAAGGGTCTATGGAACAGTCTATTTGGATATTCCACCCTCCACCTTGAGATTCACTTTATCCAAAATTAGCTCCTCCTTCTGATTTCATTGCTCCTATCTTCTCTGGGAATATTCAACCAATCTGCCCCTGTCTGTGACCTTTTATTTCTCCTTCTTTGTCCTTTCCCTTTAGCAAAGGGTTGCCATATCTTTACTGTAGAATTCACTTCCTCTTTCACAACATGACGAAGATGGAAATGTGTATTATGTGACAACATATGTATTTCCTATATCATATTACCTTCCTTCTTGGGGAGGATGGAGGGATGGGAGGAAGCGAGAGAACACAGATTGAAAAATTTAAGAAAATGAATATTAAGAAATTGTATTGATATGCAATCTGGAAAAAAACAAAATTTATTATATTAAAAAAGCCATTTCCAAAATGTCTCTCAATTCAACCCCCCCTGTATTCCTACTGCCACTACCTTCCAGCATGCTTTTATTTCTCTCCATCTTGCCCAGGGGTTGGCAAACTATTGCCGTATCTAGCCTACTGCCTTTTTTTTAATGCTTTAGTTTTAGTTCTTACCTTCTGTGTTAGAATCAATACTAAGTATTGGTTCAAAGGCAGAAGAACAGTAAGGGCTTAGCAACTGGGGTTAAGTGACTTGCCCAGGGTCACATGGCTAGGAAATATCTTAGGCCAGATTTGAACTCAGGACTCCCCATCTCCAGGCCTTGCTGTCTATCCAGTGATCCACCTAGCACCCTTATTTTTTTTAAACCCTTACCTTCCATTTTAGAGACAAGATTGTGTATTGGTTCAAAGGCAGAAGAGTGGTAAGGGCTAGGCAATGGAGGTTAAATGACTTGCCCAGGGTCACATAGCTAGGAAGTGTCTGAGGTTGGATTTGAAACCAGGACTTTCCATCTCCAGGCCTTCCTCTCTGTCCACTGAGCCACCTAGCTACCCTTTTTTTTTTTTTTAAACCCTTACCTTCCGTCTTGGAGTCAATACTGTGTATTGGCTCCAAGGCAGAAGAGTGGTAAGGGTAGGCAATGGGGAATAAGTGACTTGCCCAGGGTCACAGAGCGGGGAAGTGTCTGAGGCCTGATTTGAATTTTTTTTTTTAAATCTACCTTCCATCTTAGAGTCAATACTGTTTATTAGTTCTGAGACCGAAGAGCGGTAAGAGCTAGGCGATGGAAGTTAAGTGACTTGCCCAGGGTCACACAGGTAGGAAGTGTCTGAGACCAGATTTGAACCCAGGACCTCCCATCTCTGGGCCTGGCTCTCAATCCACTGAGCTACCCAGCTGCCCCCACCCTTAATTTTGAATGGCATGCTAGCTAAGAACAGTTTTCCATTTTTTAAATAGACTCCTGGGACATAGTTTGCCAATCTTTTACTTATACTATTACAATGCTCTTCTTTTGGGTATATTGTCCCCACTTTCTTCCCCAGGCAAAGGGAACAAAACAGAGTACCAGCCACAACAACATTGAGGGCTGGAGTGCTGGGGACTGCTGACTCCCATCAGGTACTTGACCCAAACAACAGCCTTTTTAAATTTCATTTTATTTATTTTTAATTAATTAATTAAGAAAAATTTTCCATGGTTACATGATTTATGTTCCTTCTTTCCCCCACTCCCATAGCCAATGCGCAATTCCACTATTTTTGTTTGTTTGTTTGTTTTAAATAATCCAACAGCCTTTTTCAAATGTCATCAACACACCTGCCAAGCAAGAGGCGCAAAAATAGCCATCTGCCGCTTGCTCTCCAGAAGAGCTCACTTCTCTGGATCGGCGGCTGTGTGTGGCCTCTTCCCTCCCTCTCTCCCTCCCTCCCTCCCAAATGTTTTTACCTTTTCAATGACTTCGTAGTCCATTTTGAAAGCCCAGAGCTGGAGCCTGGCGGACAGCTCACTGATGGAGGAGAGCGTCAGGAGGAACTGCTCAGCGCTGCCCAGAGGGAGATCCGGGTTGGCCATTTGGGCTTCCTGAATTTTTTGCTTTTCCTCTTCGGTGGGAATCATGGTGAGGATTTTCTGGAAAGAGAAGACAACACGGTCTATTCCCTTGTCGCAGCGTTGGCAGAAACAGCGCCGGCTTCTATTTTCTTTGCTGTTTTTAGTGTTTTCTCACCACTCTATCCTCCGCAGCCTGCTGTTACAGTGACAAGTCTCAGAGAGAGCTGTGTCCACCCAGAGAGAGCTCTGTCACTGGTGGTGCTGACGCCTGGGCGGTAGGGAGACGTGGGATCTTGCCCCTGCCCGGGGTACCTGCCCCCCGGAAAGCTCCGGCTGCAGCCACGCTGTTGGGGCATCCTCTCTGGGAGGCACGGGGTGGGTTCCCAGGCCGGGCAGCGTGACATGACTCCACTAAGAGTTTGGCTCAGTCTCGAGATCTATCCATCATCTCTGATAATCCGATAAGGACGGTTTAGTTGATAAGGAAATAACAGGACACTGAGGACTATTTTGACTGTTAACTCATAGCTGCATCTCCGAAGTGCCATTGAGTCACAAGTTTATTATATAAGAAATTCAAACTTCCTTTCCCCCAAAAGCGCAAGGAGAGTTTCCCACAACTACCCAGAGCTGTATTTTTAACATAGATAATACAACAGGCTTAGAAGCTTCAAGGTGAAGATAAGAACCAGGCTGGACTTTCGGCTATATTTGTTATCACCAAGCCAAGTCTGAGAATACTTTTCTCAGAGGCAAATGCCCCAACTAACTAAAGTTTCGGCCTTGGCTGCATTTCTGACCAAAAGGGAAGAATGTTAACCTTTTAACTGCTGGTTTGCTAGGAACTTAAAGCTTTTCAATAAGGCCACAATACTTTTCAACAAGAAATCACAAGGATCACAAAAGGGGTCAAAAGAGAAATCTCAGATTTTTATCTATTCTCTTATTGGCTCAGGTACCTCAGTATCAAGAAAAATGGTGGCCTATTTCCCAGAGAGGGGCCTATACCCTTCTGGCGTGGCTGAGAGCCCTCAGTCTCCCCCTGCTGGGGGCTTGTGGTGCAAAAGATGAACCCCAGGGGATGAATACAATGACTAATGGGGAGGGGCAGGTGAAGGAGAGGCAGACAGCTGAGTCATAGGACTGATGAATTTGTCCCCAAGGTGTGGAAGTGTTAAAGAGAAAAAGCACACTTCCTCTATAGTGGCCCTAGGAGAGCAAAGCCCCCATCGCCCCACCATCCTTACATCTCTGGACACATGGGGTCAAGTATTTTTTCATTTTTTGGTCTTTTCTTTGACAATGAGCCCGAATAACTGAGAAATGGAGATTTAGAGCAGGGAAGGCTTTAGAGGGTGGTATCTAGGCCTCAACACTCTCATTTTACAGAGCAGGAAGTGGCAAGGTTAAGTGATTTGCCCATGGTTGTCACATCTTTAGAAATGGAGTTGTGGCTAGAAACATGTTCTTTCTACTATAATGTTGGTCTAAGATGGTGATGGCAAATGTATGACACACGTGTCAGCACTGATACGTGTAGCCATTTTCAATGACATGCAGCCACTTACAAAGAAGTATGGGACCACATGCCGAGGATGAAACATTTGCTATAGTGTAGTGTAGACGCTCTGTGCACTAGAGATGACAATTCTACCTATATTAATTTACCTATTTTGGTTTATTAAATACAGTTATATATTACAATTATACATTTTTGTTATTTAAACTATAAATATCACGAAATTATGGTTTTTATCTCGAAGTGACACACCACCTGAATTATGCTCAATTTTTTGGCAAATTTTGACACACCAAGCTCAAAAGGTTGCCCATCACTAGTCTAAGGCCTCCATAGCTTGATATAGACAGTATTCTAGGTAAGCCTAAAAAGGAGTGTATAGGAAAAGGAGAAAAATCAAGACAAGGAAAAAGAAAATGATAAGAATGTAAATTTTGTGGTTTTTTTCCTGTTATTCATTCATTCATTCATTCATTCATTCATTCATTTATCTATCTACTTATTTATCTATCTATTCATTTATTCATTTATCTATCTATTCATTCATTCATTCCTTTGTTTGTTTATTTATTTTTTTTAAACCCTTACCTTCCATCTTAGAGTCAATACTATGTATTGGCTCCCAGGCAGAAGAGTGGTAAGGGGAGGCAATGGGGGTTAAGTGACTTGCCCAAGGTCACATAGCTGGGAAGTGTCTAAGGCCAGATTGGAACCTAGGACCTCCCATCTCTAGGTCTGGCTCTCAATCCACTGAGCCACTCAGCGGCCCCCTTTCCCGTTATTTATATAGGAAACGTGTTTATGGTTAATAAACATTTTTTTTGCCTTTATGCATGTTTAATTTAGCCTGTCACTGTTTTTTTCTGAATTCCCAGAGATAGGTTTATAAACTATTTTAATAAACTATATTTTTATTGTTTATATAGTTACTTTTTATAAATATAAAAAAATTTAGTTATTTTATATATTCATTTAATATATTAATTTTTTATTAAATAAATTTATAAAATATACTTCAGTTTTGACCATTTAATCTTTGTAATGAAAAGGGAAATATAAATACCATCACTAAAATCAGCTACGTAAAATTTGGTTAGCTTAAAAAGGAGAGTAAATGTTTTTACAAAGGGGAGGTTATACCTTATTCAAAGAGATGTGGTAATTATTTAAGTTGTTCATAGCAAAAATCAGTTGTGGAGAAGTTAAGAGAGGGCAAAGGTTTAGCACTAGAATGATTATTTTGAACTGATATATTGATTCTTATTGATTTGTATCATTTGACCCAAAGTAGCATTTTTAAAGTGTGAAAATGTGAAAAATGCGAAAAGTTCTATAATGAGATTTCCAATGCAATATATCACATGGCAAAATGAAATTTCTTTACTGCTGGTGCTTTTCTCTTAGGCATTCTCTTTTCCTACTCCTAACATCCACCCACACACCCACATACCCACAAACATCCTTTTTCTTGTTCCATATTTCTGGAATTTGTATGAATAAATCCAGATACTTTGGCTGAATATAGATAGCACCAAACATCTGGATGAAAATGGAAAAATCAGTACCAACACCCAGATGTTTCTAACAAGCTGAAATATTTGGCATCCTGTAGTCAAAACATCCAGATGACCAACTGGATTTTCCTCTGGATGTTTTGATTTTCTGGGGCAATGAGGCTCAGTAGCTAACAGGTGGGACCTGTTTCAGGGGTTCAAGCTAAAAAAATGAATTTAATACATTTCCTTTGTGTCATTGTCAGGCCGCATTATGAAACACAATTCTTGTACCATCTTGACACCTGGTAGAATGATTTAGTCATGGTGTGTGCATGGGCTGAAGACAATCAACACCAGTTAAGGAAAGCTCTTAGAGATATTTAGTATATTTGGTTCTACTCTACAGGAAATTCTGTGCCAAGACTCGAGTTTCAAGTACTGGCAAATTCCAGAGATTCAGGAACAATTAAGTGACTCCCTCTGTTTTTAAGCAGAATGCAAATGTTGATGGTCCGAGGTGGCATGTGTAAGGTAAAGAAAGTAAAGTGTATGACCTAATATCTACCAATTATACATTGGATAAGGTGAAGGCTAACACACATAGGACAAGCTCTAAGCTGCACTGTTAGGTCAGGACTTGATCTAGCTCAAACATCCTGAGATTCTATGATTCTAAATTGTCTGTTTTTGGCAACTTCTCATCTGCCTTTTAAGTATTTCTTTCCTTCTTCTGTTCTCAGGTGTTGTTCTTCAGTTGTGCCTGACTATCTATGGCCCCATTTGGGGTTTTCTTGGCAAATATATTGGAGTGGTTTGCCATTTCCTTCTCCAGCTTATTTTACAGATAAGGAACAGAGTGTGAGGCAAACTGGGCTAAGTGACTTAGCCAGGATCACACGGTTAGTAAGTATTCCCAGGTACTGTATCCTTTATTTTACTTAATGCATCCCTATGGTATATGTTAACAATTACTATTATTTCTATAAAACAGCACCTGAATTTTCCTAGAGGACCCCTGAAAACCAAAAAAAGTTTTTGAGAAAAAGCCCTCAGAAAGGAGCTATACTATATACTTTTGATACTTTTGGCACTGTCATAGGTACCGGGAGTAATGCTTTTGGAGTAGTCTTTGCGCTATATAGACAGTGTACCTCAACTGATGTCCTGTTGCCCAGTACTTTCTAGAAATCCATGGTTTGAAAATAATTTTTAAATTCAGATTATTTTATTTTTATTCTTCATTTTTATTTCATTTTTTTCAAATAACTAACTAGCTGTTTGCATTAAATTAATTTTCCAGATATCTGGTTAATTGAATTTTATCTTCATTCCTCCTCCCCTCAAAATGCCTTGTACTTGGCCAAATTCTCTGACAAAATTTTGTCAGCACTTCTGTAGGCAATATCAGTTCTTTAGCAGACAGGAAGAGCAATCCTTGATATTTTTATGGTGACGATTACTTGCTTTCTTTGTTCCTGCCTGAGAAAGTAATAACACTCTTACTTTTGTTTTTCACTCTATGACTAATTTAAACCATTTGTTCAGTGTGGAAGATTTATGAGCCCACCATCTGCCAGTTGGTTTTATTTTATTTTTTTACACATCCCTGACAATAAAATAACATCAAGACACAGAAGGACAGCAGGATAAACTCACCTCCTGTGAACTCACAGCTTCCTTTATTTATTCCAATTTAAGAAACATTGATTAACAATGAAAATATCTAAATTGAATTTATTTTGGACACATTTCAATATACTCATTAACATATAGATTGCCTCTGCTGATATAAGCAGGGAATGTAAATTCTTTGATGGTGGGGATATTTTCACGATTATCTTTCTATCCCCAACACCTACTGCCGTGCCTTAAACACAGTAGGTCCTTATTTAATGCTTGTTAACTAATGTTAAGTATTAAGTGCCCAATAAGTACAAAGAGCTGTGTTAGGTTCCAAGGAATCAAAGATATATGAGACATTGTAGACCTTGCTTTCAGTGAGTCTGCAATCTAATTTACAGGTTTGGGTTTATTATCTTCTGATTACTAAAATGCGACACTTGGCTCTATAGGAAAAAAAACCCCAAGCTAAACACACTTATTGGGATCCATAATAGTCTGAGTATGTCTATCCCTGAACTAATCCAAAATATGTATGAACTTTGCTTCTAAAAAAAGGGGGAAGTAAAAGTCAACTTTTTATGGTCATTAAAGTTGTTGGTTTTGGCCATCCTGCTCACCTGGAGATGAAGTCATGACTACTAAGTATTTTGCTTGCTGAGTCTGGAAAAGAACCATAGAATGTTAGAGTTGGAAGAGACCCCTGAGATCATATCTTCCAACCCCTTTATCTTACCGATGAGGCAACCCTCATCAACACTTTGGGAAAAGAAAATAGTATCAGGCTTTTGGAGACGAGAGGCTCAGAATTTCTGCACTTTGGATTTCAGCTCTGTTGGCACCCTTACTTCAATATTGCTAAGATATATGACTTCATCAGCCCAGAGGCTACTCCACACCACTGGAAACCTCAGCCCTTCTGCCTCAAGAAAACCTTGGCTGAAAAGACCATCAGCTGGGGGCCAATCTCCTGGTGAAGTGGAGTTGTTTGCAATGCAACTATCAACATTGCATGTGAGAGTATGAAATAGAAAAAGGCTTTCCATTTAGCACTGAGCACAGGGCATAGCAGGTGCCTAATAAGTGCTTGTTGACTTTATTAGGTGGTCTAATGGAGAGAGCCCTGCACTTGGCATCAGGAAGACTTTAATATGAATTCTACCTTAGATGACTGGCCACCCTAATCAAGTCATTTAACCTCTATTAGACTCAGCATCTTCATTTGTAAAATGTAGAAAATAATATCACCTACCTCACATAGATGCTGGGAGGACAAAATGAGATGATAATGGGAAAGCACTTTGCAAACTTTAAAGTTCTTTAGAAAGTATTACTTTTATTGTTCTCATTATACTTGCATTAAATTATTATTGCCTTACAAAGGCATCATTTATTATTTTGCTTTTCCAATGTATTTACTGCATATCATTTTATTTTGTCCTCAAAAACTCTGTGAGGTATCTTGATGCTTAATTTACTGATGAATAAACAGGGACGGAGAGGTTAAACAATTAATTGAAAAGGTACATAGCTTGTTATGAACATCCCAAGGGTTCTTTATATGGGACCTTCCTGCCTCCATATAAAATTCCTCAGTTATGTTTCCTTTATTTCTTATCCCTTTGCCCATATTTCATAGATTGTCAAGCAAAAAGCTTAATATTCACAGATTCCTGTGCTTCTTCCTTTCAGATAAGTATAGACCTACGGACTCACATTGACAAGATGAGATATGGGGCTTAAGAATTTGGTTGCTTCAACCTTGGATTTTCTTGTAATTATGCATGTATAAAAGAATGATATTTCTTTCTTAGACTATACAATGGATAGCTGGTTCACCTGATTTAGTTATCCCCAAATAGACACAGAGCAAGAACTTGATAGCAATTATAATAGCAAGAAAAAAATTAATTCTCTACATTTAACTAAAAATGACAATGTATGATATTTATTTGAAAACTTAAAAAAATATAATCTGGGTCATATAAGGGTGGCATCCCAACACATATTGTCTAAAGACTAATATTCTTAAGAAAAAATAACTGGTGAATGTTTCCTCAGTGACATTTAGTTGACTAGCTTTTCAGTTTTTCATGATGATACATGAATCCATGCCATTTGGCTGCTAAGAGACAACCCAGAGTGTGATGTGAGACAGCCTAGTAAGGTTCTGTTTAGAAACACAGATCACTTATGAGGATCTGTTGAGCTTTAGTGTCATCCTGGAAAGCCAGAGCTGAGCAATACATCTTAAATGATCTGCTGAGATGTATACCAAGACTAAGTGGAAGCCAAGAAAGGAAGAAAAAGGCAGGAAGGAAAGAAGGAAGGAAGGAAGGAAGGAAGGAAGGAAGGAAGGAGGGACAGAGGAAGGAAGGAAGGAAGAAAAGGAAAGGGAGAGAAGAAAAGAGAGAGGGAGGGAGCAAAGGAGGAAGGAGAGAAGGAAGGAAAGAAGAAAGAATCAATCCAAATTGCATATGTCTAAGAAGGAGAGGGATTAGCTAAAGGCCCTCCAGGCACAAACTGAAAACCTTTTTAGCAAAGTTCCATGAGCATGCACTTATGTTTTTCCAGACCTGACTTCTTTCTTGAACAATAAGGTAGCTAGCCAGAGGAGAAGATGGCATAAGGTCATAGGATTAGGAGCTGGAGGGAATTGTAGATGCCATATAGTCTATATTTTATAGATCAGCAAACTGAGTCTTAAAGAGAGTAAGTGACTTCCTCCTGGTCATACAGGCAGTACAAAGCAGAGCTTGGATTTGAATTCTAGTTCATGATCACCACTGACTCCAGCTCCAGCTGGCTCTTGAAAGATGCTTTTTAAAAAAGTGGTCCAGGCTCCCCCAGGTATGCAATAAGCTTAATCCTCATTATTTACTGGATAATAATTGAAAGACTGGGCTCAATTTAAAGTTTTCATTTGGGCAGTCCTTCCATTGAACTTAAAAGCAGCCATGCCTGAGAGGAGCTTTAGAGAACACTTGTCTGCAATTAGTTTGGAAGTATAAGCCTACTTTGAAGAGGGCCCTTCAGGTATAAATGTTTAAAAGGATTTGATTTCTGGTAGTATTTGTTGCTATGCTTTGGGGGAGGATTTAATATATAATTCCTATTTATAAGGTTGCCTAAAGAGAGAGAATAGGATGAACATACACTTGAAAAATAATTTTAAGAAAACTTCTGGAAATTGAATGAAACATCAATCAAAATGGCAAAATTTCCCCTCTAAAATACCTACTGTTAATATTTTTTAAAAAAAATAAAGCATTAAAACAACACTTTCTTTTTCCTCCTTCCCTAAGTCAATCTGTGTATAAAGACACAATACAATATTAGAGTTAAATTTATAAAGCAGACTGTTCTGAATTTTCCTTCCTACCTGACTCTTCAGTGTTCTTGTTTCTTCTGCCTCCATATGGCACCTTTACTCTGGTTCCTGGTTTCCCTTTGTTCTAGTCTGATCTGACCATACCAGGCAGGCTATAAGTTAAGCTACCAACTTGGGAAGCTACCCTTTCCTCCTAATGGTTAAGTGGAAAAGCTAAATTAATTTATAGTTATTTAAAAAAAATCCAGTTAAATAAATGGTATGTGGAGAGTGAGTAAGGAGATATTTTTTGTCAGGGAGACATTCCTGAAGACCCTTAAATCAGGCTGCCTTTGCCTATGCTGTACTTTCTATTGAACACAAGGCCTTCCCCACCACCCTGGACACTGCCCTCTTTCAGACTTGCCCTACAGAGGAACAAATGTCTAGAGCAGAAAGTTCCTAAGCTGTGGCCCATTAATATTTTGGTAACTATTTCAATATAATTGGCTTCCTTTGTCAACCTATACATTTTATTTTATGCATTTAAAAACATTACCCTGAGAAGGTATCCATTGGTTTCACCATATAGCCAAAGAGGTTTATGACATAAAAAAGTTAAGAACTCCTAAAAGAAATTTTCTCTCCTTCCTTCCTCCCTGCCTTCCTTCCTCCCTTCCTTCCTTCCTTCCTTCCTTCCTTCCTTCCTTCCTTCCTTCCTTCCTTCCTTCCTTCCTTCCTTCCTTCCTTCCTTCCTTCCTCCCTTCCTCCCTTCCTCCCTTCCTCCCTTCCTCCCTTCCTCCCTCCCTCAATATGGTTTCTCAGGCCTTTGTCCATGAATTGTCATTGGTCCTGAACAAATTGTTATGGATACCCCAAATTTTTGCAATCAAAAATTGTCTGTGTCCTAAAACCAATCCAGACCAACAAGCATTCAAGTGTCTACTCTCAAGATGTTATATTAGATGCTAGGGAAACAAAGAAGAGACAAAAATAATTCCTGCCCTCAAGAGTTTTAGTTCAGCATGTAAACAGATCAGAATATGTGCATTACTTAGGGAGGGAAACCCAGCACAACAACTAGGGAGGTAAGAGAAAGCTTTCTGTAGCAGATGGTTCATGACCTGGGCTAGAGATACCAGGAAGAAGAGGTAAAGGTGCTCCAGGGATGGGAGAAAACCTGTACATGGCATGGATGTAGTGATAGAATGCTCAGGTCAAGGAATCAGTCAATCAATAAGTATTCATTGGGTGTCTCCTATGTATTTGATTCTGTGCTATCAGATGGAATAAAAAGACAAAAAAGCAAGGGTCCCTGCCCTCAAGGAGTTTAAATTTTCTTGCAGTAAGATGCAGCATATCCAGTGCTGGGCTTGTAGTTAGGAGTCTGAGATAGTTAAAGTTGTCCCTCATTTACTTAATGACTGTTACCTGGGGGAAGTGACCTAACCATTTTTAGCTTCAGTTTTCTAAGCAACATGTTCCTGAGCCCTTTTGGTGCTGGGTTTGTGCTCCTTTATAAATCTATGGACTGTGTTGTTGTTGTTGTTATTGCTCAGTGATTTCAGTCATATCTAGATTCTTCCTGACCCTATTTGGGGTTTTCTTGGCAAAGATACTGGAGTAGTTTGCCAATTCTTTCTCCAGCTCAATTTATAGACGAGGAAACTGAGGCAAACAGGATCAAGTGACCTGCCAGGGGTCACGCAACTAGTAAGTACCTGAGGCCAGATTTAAACTCAGGTATTCCTGACTCCAGGCACGGCACTCTGTGTAATACACCCAGATAGTGAGCAGTGGGCACGAGATGTAAGCTCAGTGTCTTTGTTTCAGGACTCCTTCTTTTCCCATGAAAGCAATAAGAACAACTAAAAGAGTACTTCTGCAATGCTTCCCATATGTAATCAATGCATTTATTTAATTTTTAGTCCAGATATGTGATTTTAATAGTAGAAAATTCCCAATGAGGAGACTCCTACCAATGAAGATCTTTCCATTTAGGATCTTAGATGCCTGGTGCTCTAAAGAGATTAAATGGCTTGACAAGAGTCTCTCAGAAAGTATTTGTCAGAAATGGAATTTGAACATATATCTGCCTGAACTTGAGGCTGATTCAATCCATGATGCTTCTCCCATAATAGATATACCATTGTACATCCAAGATAAAATTTCATGTTTTCTCTTACCTCAATGCCTTCTTTGTTTAAGGCATATTCATCAAAATTCAAAATGGCAATCTTGATTGTCCTTGGAGGGGGTAACACAGTCAGTCCAATGTTAATGGCATTACTGCGCTTGGAGTCCAAAACAATGATTTCTTGTCGTTTTCCATCTGCAGCCGTTTTCTTAGTGAGAAAATAAGGAAAAATTAAAGATTAATTCATAATCTTTGGTGCTGTGTGCCTTTCATCAAAGACCTGTTAAAAGCTAAGCCTTTCAACTTACTACTCATTTAGGTAGGAAAACAAAGGGCTCAAAGCCAGGAGAGGGAAGGCCTGGCGACTGACCAGTATGAAGAGATCAAGGAGTCAGAGTGGAAAGCAAGCCAAGTGTGGGTCAAGCAATGGAACTTTTCAAGTCAGACACATTATAAAATCAAATTGATTTTCCTTTAATGGGGGTGGGGGAAGGAGGAACAATTGTGATATTTGGTAAGAAAAGGGCAAAATCTGTTTTTTTTCTAAAGAAACTAGCCTACAAGCGTTCTCATAATGGGTGTTGAGAGAAGTGTTGGCATTTGCTTTGTTTGGCTCTAAATTTAGAGGGGATTCATATTTTAAAAGTATATGGCAATATATGTTTTGATATTTTGAACATGTGGTTTAAGAAAGCAGACTTTTTAACATAATGTTCGTATTTCTAAGAACTTAGGGGTACTCTCCAGTAGCTATACTGGTCCTGAATGAAAAAAGAGAGGAAAATAAATACAGTAGGGGGAAAAGGAAGAGAAGAGACAGATAAAGATGGGAAAGAAGGGAGATGAGAACATAAAAGATAGAAGGAGGTAGAAGTGAAAAGAAAGGGACAGAACATACAAGTTGATGCCCTTAACTTTTCATGATTTTGTGAGGTGGTCACTCTGTAAATAGACCTAGAAAAGTTTGGCTAATACTTCTTCCTGTCCTTATGTAAGTCTCCTCAGAGCTGGATTTCTGCGTCTGGGACAAGAAACCAAACTTTTCCCCTTGATCACCAGTGGACAAAAGATTGATAATGGTAAGGGAGAAGGTTAGTTGTCAGAGAAATCAAAATCTGACCATATCCCAAATCTGACTTAAGAGGGTAAAGGACTGTCTCTGGTGCCTGAAGTCCAGGTATTTTGGAATTGGGAGAACATTCTTTGGAATGGGCCTCCAGAGAAAGACTTTCCCCATTGTGTGGAGCTGAATTTTCTTAGACCCACCCAGTTCTTCTGATATTTGAAGGTCTCCCTTGTCCTTGTTTATTTTAGAGAGGGGGAGTCACCATTGACACAGAGCCAAATGCTCAGGAGGCCCTGGCTTGCAATATTACAATAAAATCTTTATGACAGTATCATGGCATGCCAGTTGGGAGGCCATAGGTTAGCAAATGGAAGCAAGAAAAAGGAGAAGTTTCCTTGTGTCATCACTGTGAACAGTTATTGGTTCCCTTAAGTACAATCTAGGCCACTTGCACATTTAAATGAAGAAGACTAATTTTGGATTCTTAGAGGCATACCCATTGTGGGGTCAAATGACTTTTTTTTAATGATATAATTAACTTTATTTTGGTATAAATATTCATATTACTTGTGAAAATTATCAATCTTACTACAAACTAGTTTAGAAAAATCAGCAAACTATCAATAATTACATCAAATTTCTTTTTGCAAGAAGGAAAAGTTGAAAAGTATCTCAGCCCTTGCGAGCTGTCAGGGCAACTGGCTTTTAGGGGAGATATAAAGGAGCTTCCCTGTGAAATCTGGTTTTCAGTGTTTTGAATGAGCTAAACTCCAAAAGCGATGCATGCTACCTAACTTGCCTTTAAAAAAAATCAAAAGAAATTTCTAAATTCCCTATGGAAGTAGTCTTCTACTTGAGACTCAATGACCTTAATCATCTGCCCTGATCTAATACCATCCTAGCTATTCAAGACCAGATTCTCATTTCACAGGATAGAATCTGGAGCAAGAAAACAAAAACAAAAACAACCAACCATTTTTAGCAATGATCTAGGCAGTGAGCTGAGGCCAATTAATAAGATACAGGAAAGAAAACATAAACAGGAGAGGTAGTGCAACAGGGGAATATGAGGAGCTGATATAGTAATTATCTGTCCTCTGAAACTATAAGTAGACAGTTCTTACAAGTGTCTGGGTAGTCATTCCTAGCCCTGATTAAAGGTCTCAAGGGGGACCCATTTTCTCAATAGGAAAGTCATTCTCATGTCTGACTAGCTAAAATTTTTGAGAGATCTTTTTTCACCATTGAACCTAAATCTACCCCTCTGCAGCTTCTATCCATTGTTCCCAGCTCTGCTCTCTGGGGCAAAGAACAAATTTAGTTCCTCTTTCATATGATAGCTCTTCAAATACTTGAAGACAGCCATCATGTCCAACCTCAGACTAAATAATTAGTCTCCAGTCCCTCCAGCTTATCCTTATTTGGCATAATCATAAGGCCTTTTCTTATCCTGGTCACAATCCTCTGGATCAATGGTTCCCAAACTTTTTTGGCCTACTGCTCCCTTTCCAGAAAAAATATTACTTAGTGCCCCCTGTCACATACTATCACCACCCCCTTACAGTTATTTACTGCCCCCAAATGCACCTGTGGCCAGCACTGCCCCACCTGGATCGCTGCAGCACCCATCAGGGGGCGGTGGCACCCACTTTGGCAATCACTGCTCTGGATGTTCCAAACTGATCAATGTTCTTTTTTTTTTTTTAATTAAAAAATAACTCTTATTTTCTGTCTTGGAATTTATCCTAGGTATTGTTCCAAAGCAGAAGTATGGTAAGGGCAGTTGGGGTCACACAAGCTAGGAAGTGTCTGAGGCCATATTTGACCCAGAACCTTCCATTTCTAGGTCTGACTCTCAATCCCCTGAGCCACCTAGCTGCACCAATCAATATTTTTTAAAAAGAAGCTGCTGTTTATAACTAAATACAAATTTCCGATGTGGTCTGAGCAGAGAGAACTTCACTTCCCAAATTCTGGATATTATGCCTTCCTTGATGCAGCCTAAATTTTGCCTTCTATGTTCAGGGCTGATTCACACCAATGGTAAAATCTATTTAGGTACCAGACTTTTTTCCCCCCATAGGACTCTTGTACAACTTCATCCAGTTGACCTTGAATTCAAGCGCAAGATTTGACATTTATCCCTAATGATTTTTATCATATTTTATTCTATCCATTGTTCTAGCTTGTAGAGGTATTTTTGTATCTCGACCAACTTTTTGCATCTCATCTTGATGGCCATCATGGTGTCATGGCTAGAGAGCTGGCCTCTAAGACAGGGAGATATGGGTTAAAGTTCTACCCCCGAGAGATTTGGGCCAGTCAAGCAATTCTCTCTCAGCAGCTGTGGAGGTGATTTGGGAAAGAGATTCTCTTCACTGGACCATTCCTATACCTGTGAAATCCCAGGTCTGGTCCCAAACAAAGAAACAAAAACTCCACTAATTTATAGCACACTTTAGAATCGACTAAGCATTTTCTTCACAGTAACCTGAGAAAGGAGGTAGCACAAATAGGTTCTTTCACACTTTAGAGATGAGAAAAGAGGACAAGGATTATCTGTGACTTGCTCAGTCATGTAGCTCACAAGAGGCATTGCCAGAATTGGAATCCAGGTTTTCTCACATCAAGTCAGTACACTTTGCACTATATCACACTATCTCCCTCTAAATTTTTGTTCGTTTTAGTAGGCTGAGACAAGGAGTCTCCCGGAAGCTCGAGGTTAGCTTAGTGGAGAGGCAGAAGAGTGGTTAACTGGTATCTATAAGATCTGAGTTCAAATCTACCCTCAGATACTTACTAGCTTTGTGACACTGGGCTAATCACTTAAGCCTTGCTTGTCTCCGTTTTTTCTGATCTGCAAAATGGGGATAATAATAACTCACCTCTCAGGATTGTTGCAAAGATAAAATAAGATTATATATCTATGTATATGTGCATATATATAATTAACTTTGCAAACCTTAAAACTCTATATGAATGCTTGCTACTATTGAAAACATTATTTTTTCTCCCCAAAGCAAAAAGAAGCCAAAGTTTAGTGAGCAAAATAAGTGACTTTTACCTCTTTTCAGTCCTCTGGTAGCAGATACTTGACTTACAGGAATAATATTCAGGAAGAACTAATCCTTTAGGGGGGCATAATTTGTAAATTCAATCTAATGAAGTGACAGGCTTACATATAATATATATAACAAAAATATAATAATAGGAGTATTTTATAAAGCACACAAGCAGGACAATGAGTTAGAGCTAGAAATAGTAAATAAGATTGGAGAAGCTACAAAATTAGGGCAGGTAGTGAAACTGGAAAGCATCAGTCATTCCCATAGACTATGGAGTACCTCACTGGGAAGACATGAAGATGGATAGGTTTGTAGTAGACAGATTAATCATCTCTTCCAAGAAAAAAGAGTTTGAGGGTCAAGAAGGAAAGGAAAGAAGCTGACAATGACCTACTTCCTCAGACCTCACATAGGATTTTGTTTGGAAACTCTCAGATGTACTTATATAATATTTTAAATAATAGCTTTCAGTGCAATTTTTTCCTTAATCTTCTGCTAGACTTAAATTTCCAGAGAGCTTGTGTCCTATCTAAACTCTGGTCATATTAATTATCTAACGCATGCTCTGCAAACAGTAAGTGTTGAATAAATGTTGAGTGGAATCGAACAGGAAATATTTGTGGGTGTATTACCACTCAATAGGGATCATAATCTAATTATGTTCATTCTGGTGGGGGTAACTCCCAGGACATTATAGAGCTATTGAATTTCAAAAAATGGAACTTTGATGAATTTGGATATTAGGATTATAGCATCTAGAGCTGGAAAGGCCCTTAGAGCACATCTAGCCCACCCCCCTAGTTTTACAGATGAGGACACTTCTAAGAATAGCAAAAATAGTAAATAAAAGTCATGAAGTTTGGAGACTATTTTTAAAAAAGATCTTATTGGAAGCCTTAGGGGTGGCAGAGAAGGAGGGGGAAACATGTGCTAAGGATTAAGACTGCTCAAAGCTCAAGAATAACAACTGGAAACACTGAATGGTTAACTGGTAAAAAATTTTAGAGGTGTTTTTAAAAAAATATAATTAAAAAAGCCCCCAAGTGAGAACAGAGAATTCCACAGTATGTGGCAGGTTGGATACAAATTAGGAAATAGGCTGAATCTAAAGAGTCAGCACCTTGTAATGAACTCCAAAGCCCATAAAAAAGGGATCTTTAGATGAGAATAATAATGGCTCACATCTGTATAGTGATTCCTGGGAGGATCAAGGGGCTTCTCACCTCATCCTTATGATGCTTGTCCTCCATGGAGATCATGAGTTTAGAGGTCATCAAATCTAGTCTGCTCATTTTACAGATGAGAAAACTGAGGCACAGAAAGGTTAAGGGGCTTGTCCAGGGTTATAAAGCTAGTTGTTGTCTGAAGTAAGATCTAAACCCAAGTATTCCTGATTTCCAGTCCAATCTCTATTGATTACATAAGAGGTTCTCAAAGTGTGGTCAGAGGGAATCCTTGATGGCCTTTCCAAGCTTCTGCAAGGCCAAAGATATTTCAACTTCTTTTTGCTAAATATTGATAGATATAGCACACATAAATAATAGCTTTTTGGGATACTCAACAATTTTAAGAATGTAAAAAGGTCTTGAGACCTAAAGATTGAGCTTGTATTACACAGCACCATAGGTAGGTTTGAGACAGAAACAGCAGAGAAAGAATTCTTCATAGTCTCTGATGAAAGCAGGGTCAAAGATGAGGAAGTCATTTGTTGTTTACAGGTTGGAGGTACTGGATTAAACAATGGAAAAGTCACGGGATTCTAATAAATCAGATGTGATCAAATTGCAAGAACTGGACATGCTTGAAGCTAAATCCCAAAGCTTTTAAGGCTGATATTATGAGGGATAACCAGGGCTTCCTGCAAAAATATTTCTGGTGCCAATGCCAAACATCATGGGTCTTGGAGTCCTGGTTTCTTTCAACACTTTGCTCAAGCATCACCTTCTGTATGAAAAGGTAAAATGTAGGATACCTTCAGGGCTACAGTGAAACGAATATTGGATTGAAGCCCAGCTCTGGAGTTTACTGTAATAATCTAGGCAAGCCTCATTACCCCTCTGGGACTCAATTCTGTTCCTTGTAAAATAAGGATAGTACTTAAAATTCATTGGATTGTTATGAGGAAAGCACCCTGCAAACGTTAACATGCGAGATAAATGTGAGTTATCAGTGCTCTCACTTTCCTTTTTACTTCTTATATCTGGGATCTGGGCAAGTTAAAAAAAATTTTCTCAGTTGTCCTCACAAGGTGAAATTCTGAGTCTGTCATCATCATGACAATGAGAAGCAAGGTGGGATTGACTGGGGAGCAGAAGAAAAGAAAGCAAATGTCCCTTCAAAAAAAGGAATATTCCTTTCATTTCTAAGCTTCCATTCCCATTTTCTCTCTTTTTTAATCTCTTGGTTTCTCATACTTCCATACCCCATTTTCTACTTTGAGCTCTACTACTCTAGTCCTGTCATGGAAGAGATCAGGATTGAAGCACTAGTCTCATTTTAAAGATTTCTCCCAGGTTTCCTATTCAGGAAACTATTCCAAGGTGAACAATGGTGCCTGGTAGAAGGAGCACAGGCACTGTGCATAGGCTTACTTCGAGTGTGGGATAGCTCAAGAAAGTACATTAAAAAAAACCCTAACTTTCTGTCTTAGAATCAATAATAAGTATTGGTTCTAGGCAAAAGAGGGGTTAGGCAATGGGGGTTAAGTGACTTGCCCAGGGTCACACAACTAGAAGTGTCTGAGGCCAAATTTGAAACCAGGAGCTCCCATCTCTAGGTCTGGCTCTCAATCCACTGAGCTATTTAAAATTTTACTTTCTAAAGGAAGACTTCTAATCCTCCCTTAAAACTAGTTAATTCTGCTGACTACTTCCAATTTATCCTGTCTGTATCTTGTTTCTACATATAATTTACATGCTTTCTCTCCTACTAGACCGAGGCCTTGAGAACTGGGACTCTTTTCTTGCCTTTCTTTGTATATCCACTGACATTAATAAATCCTTGTTGACTAACCGGTCAATCTTGGAACTTTTTCATAACTTTTAGCATCCTTTAGTCCAGCTTGCCCTTAACTTCCATTCAGGATTACAAGGATGAATTACCTTTTTTAAGGTCTACCTATTCACACTAAGTACACTGACTATCTGCCATCTGACTGCTGCCACCAAAAGTTCATGTTAAATTACTTATCAGAGGAGTAGCTAGATCTAGCACAGAAGCCTCTACAATTTTCTCATTTAAGGGTTTTTGAATTTCCTTTTAAAAGAGTTGACTCATCATTGTCTTTATTAGAAAAACAAAAAAACTTCTTTAATTTAACTAAATTTAGCTTCTTAGAAGGGTCAGTTTTTTGTTTATTCTTCATAAATACATCTATATCTATTATTTATTTTTTCTTACTATGGCTTAAAGCCAAAATTAAAAATAAAGCACCTTTTATATACAAGTTCTGAAATCACCCATGATAAACCAAAATCAGTATGCTTTTTCACTCCAAACTTCTTCCTTTGGTCAAAGTCTGTAATTTCATTGATATAGTGTGGTTTGTGACTTTATAGTGTGATGAATTCCTGGCAAGGAAACTCCTACTATCAATGTAGATGGAAGATTAAGTCATTTGCTCAAAGTCACATAGCCAATATATGTCTAGAGATTTGAATCTAGATCTTTCCTTACTTTAACCACTACACCTTCTCTCCCACAGCTCACATTAAAAGCCCCAAAGGGAAAGAGTTAGAAACTGGTCAGTAGAGGAAAAAATTGAATCTCTTTTTCTGTTTGCTGTTGTCTTTTGTAGTACTCAGTTATGGCTGGTTTGCCAATGAACTGAGAATTATATATTCCTCTTTGAGAAGAAGATAGTGCTTTTCTTTCCCTTTGATAGATGTTTAAATTGCAGGAGGGTAGGAGGAAGGAGTATGAGAAAGAGAATTTTACTAACCATTTCTCAAGCCTTTGCTACAGGGACTTGAATGTAACCTTTCATCTAAGCACAAGGTGTTCCTCCTAAACTGAATCTCTGAGTCTCTTTTGTCTTCTGCCTTTTGCTCTTCCCCATCCCTCTCTCCTAACTTTACAACACTTAGATCTCACTCATAAATCCCATATGTGAAAACTCTGAGGGCAGCTAGGTGGCACAGTGTATAGTCCTGGGCTTGGAGTCAGGAAGACTCATTTTCCTGAGTTCAACCCTGACTTAAGACACTTACTAAGCTATGTAACCCTGGCCAAGCCACTTATCCCTGTTGGCCTCAGTTTCCTCACCTGTAAAATGAACTGGAGAAGTAAATGGCAAATCACTCCAGTACCCATGCCAAGAAAACCCCAAATGAGGTTATGAAGAGTCAGACATGACTGAAAAATCACTGACCTGTATGCAAGTCATTTGAGCATTTGAATCCCTGAAAAAGCTGAAGGTTAAGTGATTTGTTCAGGATTGAGGGCCAAGTATGTGTCAGAGGCAGGACTTGACTTTTAGTCTTCTTAACTGAAGCTGATCTACTCTGTCACCCTGCCTCTTATCATTAATTCTTTATAATATCAAATTATTGCAAGAGTGACTTGATCTGGGATTACTCTTGGCACAGGGAATCTATACTATGGACATACCTGCTACCAATTCAGGTTGGCCTTTCTTTGCTCTCTTGGAGAGTTGGCTATGAGCCTGAGAGGTTAAATCACCTGCATGACCAGTATGTGTCAGGTATAACTTGAACCCAGGCCCAGAGTCATTATCTACTTATGTGCTACACTGCTTTTATTAGTACAAAGGACTAACAGGTTATAAAGATAAGTTTTATTCAAAATTTTAAATATAGAAACATATAAAATAATGTTTGAAGTCTGTATTTTTCTTCTTCATAATGATCACAAATGCTGGTTTCCTAGGCAGTAATGAGAATAGCTTGCTGTTTTTATTCATTAAGAGATAAGAGAAAAATCTATAAAACTCGGTTTTGAATAAATTCTTCTGTATATCCAATTATTTCCACTATTTAAAGGCCTCTACCACCAGCCATTTAAGTTAAACTTTTTATCAGAGGGGCAGCTAGGTAGCACAGTGGATAGAGGGCCAGCCCTGGAATTGGGAGGATTTAGGTTCAAATATGACCTCAAACATGTCCCACCTGTGTGACCCTGGGCAAGTCACTTAACCCCAAATGCCTAGTCCTTGCCACTCTTCTGTCTTAGAATTAATACTAAGACAGAAGGGAAGGGTTTTAAAAAATTAATTATTTATCAGGTGATTTCTACTTGCCATGTAACTGAGTCCTGTGTTATGACTGTAATGTCTCTAGCACTTGATGACTGTAAACCCTGATCCAGGAACGTTGTCTCCTCTGGGATAGGGAACCACTGAGCAGTGGTTCAGAATTCTAAACTATACTTTAGGCCAGCAGTAGGCATGCAAAATAATGAAATCCAATACACTATTTATAGATTTATGCAAAGAGAAAAATTGTCTTATAGAATGTTAGGAGGGCGAAGAGTTTTAGAGCTTTTCTACTTTAAGTTCCTCATTTTGCAAATGAGGAAACTGAGGTCCAAGAGTGAAGTGACTTGCTAAAGGTTTCAGGGCATTATCTAGGTCTCCTGATTCCTTCTCTTCTTGCCCCAAGCCCTAGATTTTTGCCCCCCTCACACTAGCTTGTTTTAAAGCAAGACTGAATTCTTGTTCTTTGCCTCTCTCTGTAACTGTCTCTCCCATATATTTGTCTATCTTTCTGTCTATCTCTGTCTGTCTGTCTGTCTTGTCTGTCTGTCTCTCTCTCTAGACTCACCTCTTCCCTATAATATCTAAATTGACATGAAGAAAAATGTCAATCCATGTTCCAGAATCTATTCAGATGGAAAACTATATGGCACGTCTTTGTTTTCTTATCTGTTCTATTAAGACAGCATCATAGTTTTTAATCTGGCAAATTGGCTTCCTTCTTTAATGGTATGGGGAGACAGAGAGGGGGAGATTTCTTTGATGATTATAATCATATCCCTATGATTCTCTTGGTGTAAGTTTTCTTTCCTAAATTACAAATGACTCCCCTGTGTTATATGCTGCCACGTGAAGTCTATTTCATTTTATTTTTGTACACTCTATTGTGTTTAATAAAAAACTTCTTGTGAGCTAGAATTAGGAAGTGGCTGTTTATAGCTGTGTTTTATGGAAATCATAGTTAAGGATTAGAAACAGAAGTAAAATTGGTCACATCTGTATCAAGTAATATAAGCCAAAAAATGGAGTCAAGTCTTTAGAATAACTTTTTTTTTTCATTTTGCATGTTAATTTTAAAATAAATTTCATTTGGCTTTAATTTAATTTTAATTTAATCTTTCTTTTCCATGTACTTAATTAGCACCTACCCACACTGACTACACCAAAAAGCAGTGAGTTGTGGTTTCTATTTCTAGTGGGACATCTTGGAATGAGTTTCAGTAAACTCTTTATATTACCCTAATCTTATGTTTCTACTTGAGCTGAGGTATAGAATATGACCTTAGAGCAGAGACATTGAGTCATAGTGTTAGAAGAGGTCTTAGAGTTCAAGCAGCCAAATCCCTGCTAAACCATGAATCTGTTCTACACTGATGAGCTTGTCTTCATTAGAAATACAACTTTATCCCAGCAACTAGGCATGCAACTTCTAAAAATGCATTGATTTTTGATAACTCTTTTCCTAATCTGTCCTACGAAAAGCCATGTAATAATGAATCCAAGAATGTTGAGTATTTATAGAGGCTACATACTCAAGGTTTCCTGGGGAAGTCATTTAGTCATGCTTCTTCTTTTTAAAAAAACAAATAAAGTTTTATGTTTCCTCATTGCCAAATGGTTACTTCTTTCTTCTCTTCCCTACCCTCTGCCAATGTTAGCTTCTTCCCACTAGTTAAACCATTTTCCATTGGACCAATGGAAATCTGTGGAGAGATAAGCTAGTGCAACAGAAAAACACCACCTAAATGACATCTGTGTTGATTAAGTTAGTGAGTTAATGAGGTCAAAGTTTTCAATTCAACATCACCAATCATCAATTCAGTTTTAACAGAAAAAAATCTTTTTCATAGCCACAGACTCTATTTTTATTCCTAATCAATTATCTTGTAAATAGGTACACTTAGAATTGGGTAAAAAAATATGGGTATCTCGTCACTACTGCTAGCTGAACTCAAATCACTATGCCATTGATAATGGGTCACTGGCATCATCTCTACATAAATTACTTCATATATGTAATTATATTTATCCAAATGGGCAGGGGTTGACCTTTTTGATAGGGATTTTTCTTCACTGTCTCCCAGAAGCCTCCACCAAACTCCTCTTCTGACACATCATGGGGGTATGGATGGGACAGTAGAAACTCAAAGGCTAGACCAGCGGAGGGAAAACTTTGGCATGTTTTGCCATGCCAGAAAGGCTTCAAATATAGCCCTGGTGAAAATAAGTCTACTGACCAAGGTGAGTATGGAGGTAGTCATCCCTAGTTAGTTGACACATAGGTAATGAATTCTTTGGTCATGGCAACCATCCTGGCAAAATGGCTCTCTAGATAAGAGATAGATAACTTTTTTGCTGAAGGAGATTCCCTTTTTAATACATATTTTTAATTATTTATTATATATTACATATATAATAGAAAATCTAATTATCTATCATGTTCATAATGAAGTTCCTCCATGAGTTGGAGCTGAAAAAAAGTAGGTAATATTGACTAGGTCAGTTGGGTTTTCATGCTGTGTGTATGTGTGTTTGTATGTGTTTGTGTGTGAGATGGGAGGAGACATTTAGGGGAAGTGATATTTCATATAAGAAAAACCTCTAACCCAACAGAAGTGAATCACAACAAGCCTTTCTATATCACACAGTGAGGCAGATTTGAAATGAGATGTAGGAAATCATAGCTGCTGACTATATCACCTTGTTCTCTGTGAGAACTGAACAATAGAACAGATTTCCCACAGTCGTTGACTGGGAAATCCAAATGGGTTCATTGTAGACCTGTACCTTCTATGAGAGTTCTGGGATAGCTCTGAATCTTACTAGCAGTTCAAGACTCAAACTGTCCAGGCAGTGGTATGGCAGCTCTCTTAAGTTCACTACAGGGAATCTCAATGAGAAATGAGGATGAGGGTGGAAGGGTTGTTGGCAGCTTCTGACTCTAAATTATCCCCACACTGCCCATAGATTGTCAGCACTCTGCCCAATCAGTCATGGGCATTCAGATGAATAGTACAAGAAGTTTAGAGACCTTGCTACATACTAGGAGTTCAATAGTCTACTCTCCTCAAATAGCTATTTAGGGTCACTTATTTGGGGTAATATACACTAACCAGATGATCATCCCCTTCTGTGCTATTCCTCTCCCCACAAAAAAACAACAATGTGCAGGCTTAGTGAAAGATATTCAGTATATACAAAACATATTTCATATGTTTGAGCTTTTCTTTTTTCTTTGTGTATGACCTTTAGAGGAAATTTGTAGTATTTTTGCTTAAGGATCATCTAGCAAACACAGTCACTGAAAGTGGTGATGAAGGAGGAATCAGGAGAAGGAGGAAGAATGGGTTAGGGGAGATAGTACTTGACATTTGTAGCTGGTCATGTGCTTGGCAAAGAGCTTGCACAAACCTTGTTTCATTAAGAGGGAGAAACAAATGTGGGTGGTGACAAAGGAAATTCTGCAGCCTGAAGAGAATTTAGTGAACAGGATAATTAAAGAAATCTTTTCAAGACTGCCATGTACACTGACTCAAAGATTTAGGATTGCTTTTAAAGATGAGAAACCTACCTGAGTGTGCAAGCTAGAATCTTTTTATTAGGCAATGAATCATTAGAAATGTTACTCAGTGTATTAGCAGAGTGTTTTTTTTCCCTCAGCACCCTCTATTAACTTTTACTTGTCATGTTTCATAGGCACCTTATGGTGAGCTATCTCATTTTTAGTAACTTGGAAATATGAAATGAAATTCTTATACACAATATCAACCCATCAGTGAAGGGTTGAAACATTCAGGTGTAAACAAAAAGCTTCAGTCAATCACGCATGCACATGCTGTCTACTTGATCTAAAACATACAGAGAACAGATTATTTGGAAAGGTCCATATTTTTGGCATTATGTAAGCCTACTCAAGGAATTATTTAAAGAAATGTCATTTGAGATATGACATATCTTCTTTTGTAGGCATGGAGTTCCATGCCACCGTTAACGTCCAAACTGTTTAATGTCAAATGGGGATGGCTGGATCACCATATTCTTTGACAGGACGATTTCATTTTCAGCAAGTCAGTAGTTTTTATTCCTTAACTGGCTAACTTTTGGAAACATGTATACCTTCTTCCCAACCCTGACCATTTTGGTACTTAGATGGCCATTTTGATTAATGTTCACTGGCTGCTGTCCATATAATCCAGGCCTAAATGAACTGTAACAGAGCTACAAAACAAGAATCACTGAACTTATGTCTAGGATGGAGATAATAAATTAATAGTTCATTAAATAATTCATCAGAAGTTCACAATATCTATATTCTGTAATAGATTTATGATTCCTATCAAATGTGTAAGGCCACCTAAAAGTATTTTGTGAGCTATAGATTTGTATGGTGTTATCAAATGATAAAAAGAAACGCCACAAATTAAAGGAACAAACTAGATGTTAGTGGTACCTTTGTGACAGACAGTTCCTTGGACTTAGATTCAAAGAGGTGCTCCAGTTTGGAAGTATCCACTTTAATGGGTTCCAGTTTCGACCACAGGAATTCTCTGCAGCGTTTGTTTTTACACTGCCACTCAAATGGCCGCACCTCATTCCAAAAGAGACGGATGGTTTTCTTCTTCTTTGTAAATGCTGGCTGACCCCTAGGAACCTGGGGCCACCCTAAACCCTGAGGAGTGCCAAACATGGGGGGAGGAGCCAATAAATTAGCAGGGGCTGGAGATGAGCAATCAAAAAGAGGGGGAGGGGGAGGGGGAGGCAAACACAAAAAGGAAGGTGGAGGTGGAGGAGGAGGAATGAGTGAGTCCCTGGGACCCCAATCCATGTCCAAAACATCTATATCATCCTCATCTCCCAAGTCTGTGAAGTCCATCTCTTTGATTTTAAGTTCCCTAGGATTGGCCATGAGCTGATCCCAGATGTAGTCCGACTCCTTCTTTGGTTGTGCTTGTGTCTTTTCAGAGACCTGTTCATCCATCCCCATCTCTGATGAGGCTGGGCTTTTGGTGAGCTCACCGCTGTTGAACTTCTCAGCAAAGGCTTTCACGCTGCCCTGGTTATCCAAATTTTCAATCTCCATCTTTCTGACGTTTTCATCTTTAGCCTGCGAGTTGGCCTGAAGAACAGAAATCCTACTGGCTACGCAGGTGATGGGCTCCTCACCTTCTTCTGTCCTCTTCTTTTCCTCCACTTTCTCCAGCTCCTTCTCCTCTTCATCCTTGGGTTTTTTGTTATGGGCATACAACATGTCCAGCATAAACCGCTTGTTGTTGAGAATGTTGCTACACTGCTCATTTACGCCAGCATCCTGAATGGTCTGTGACCATAGACCTGAAATTATACAAGCATAATCAATGAAAAAAGTAGCAGAGGGGACACAAATCGACAAAAACATGTATAATGATAGACACAGATGAGGCTGATAACATTTTGATGGGGTACACATTTGGGATATCAAAACCTGCATATATATCCAGATGGTTCTCACTTGAAACCATGATGCTTCTAGATAGCTGCTTCTACATAATTGTTCCTCTTACTGGGTGGGTGGTAGAAATCTCTCTGTCCCACAAGCCCACAACATCCTGCAACCCAATACTTCCATAAGCTACACATTCAAGAAGATTAATCAGTTTTAAAGACCTCTTTCTCTATAGAAAGCAGTTCCTCATTGTTTCCCTTGAATGGTCATGGCTGGTAGACACCTGCTTTGAGTCTCTCATGACCTTTTCTTCCACAAAAACATATATTCTATTTCTTTTGTTTGGTCCTCTGTAGAGTCAGCCTCAGAGACCGGAGATTTCTTGAATTAAGCTCAGAGTCTCTATGGTTGACTCTTTAGGGATGGAATCCTTGGGAATCTCTAGTAAAGCAAGGCTCACTTGGGCAGTTTCTATGGGATACCATTTCTCTCTTTAAAGAGCAGGGCAATTATGGATGGCTCTAGACATTTCTAGTTTGCCACCAGCACACAAAGACCATAGTCAAAGGATTTATTGTTCTCTGATTCAAATTCATGAAGCATTGAAATAAAAAAGTCGTACTTTAACCCACCCAAGAAGCATGAAGGTCTTCAATGTTGATACATTTTCTAAAGCATACTTTTGTTATTCCAAGTTCCAAGAACCACTACTCAGTTTCACAAACTAAACAAACTTAAGATACAAACATTATTAAGAGATGAGCAGCCTACTTGAAATGGCATGAGAACCAATCAAAATGAACCTTTTTGTGGTTCTGAACAGCTCTCTTGTTCTTCTATTCTGTTGGCAATGTTTTGAATTGTCTTACATGGAAAAAAAGAACAATTTATGCAATATTTTAAACTCTTGGTTTTTCTATTTACTTTTTCACCACTGTCATGAAATTTATATTACACAAACCCCAAAGAAGAACCAATATGAAAGAAAGGGCAGAAGAAGAAATCACAAAGTAAAAAAAAACCAAGGATGAGTTTCTTTCAAGCCTAAAACATTTTTTCCCCTTTAAATCCACATATATTCATTGGAAACACAAAACTAGTAAGGGCAAGTGAATCTTCTTTGAGTTCCTCTTATGGGTTTAGAATCACATGGGAGTGTTATCTAGGCACTGAATGGCAGGATGGCGAGAGCTGATTATTCCAATTCACTCCAGCTTGTTTGGATAAGCAGAGGGCCTTCTCAAAGCCCAATAATAATGGACTGCAGCAAAGCAGGAGGCATCTGATTATACCATAAAAGTATAGACAGAGCCACAGTTTGTGAGTAATTACTAGCATTTGTCGATCTCCTGCTCTTGCTAAGAAGGCATTTGCTTGTGATTGATAGCTGAGATCCCACTTTGGGAAAGTTATCCTTATTTGGAAGAATGTTGGATAATCGGAATCGCATGAGTTCATTGGCTTATTTTACTGATCCAACTAGTTGATGCATTTCAGGACTGCTAAATGGGATAATGATGACTAACTGTTAAAGCATAATAAACAAAACATGATGCGGGCAACATTAAGAAGGCTTGTCTCCAGAGAGTATGAGACTGCAACCCAGTGCACAGTGTCCAAGCAAGCAGTGGAAAGACTACAGCTAACTTGACTTGGAGTAAAAGTTAGCTTAGCATTAATATGGCTTCATACATTGTACTCATTCTGCTACATACTCATGTAAAATAAATATGGTAACTGGAGTTAAAGTGCCACGAATATCCATCCTTGAGATGCAAACATCACACATTTCTCCTTTGCCCCTCTGCTGTAGTTGCCAAGAAAATGGAACAGTATTGCATTTTGACCAGACAAATAATAGGTGAAAATGGAAATCTCCATTAGTTGGCCTGATTATCCATTGCCATCATCTCTATAGCTTTTTTCATTTATGTATTTATTTTGAAAAAAAAAAAAAGCAATCCTGGAACCATAGAGCTTCTGTGATAGAAATCTGCTGAGTGATCCTCAAAGGAGCATTTTGAGGCCGCCAGGTATCAGAGTATCTGGCTTTAATGAATTTATGTATCTTCTGGCTGAAGATACATATTTAATATTTCAAGGATCTGTGTCTTCACCAGTGGGAACATTCCCTCATCAGTACAAAGCGAAGCTGCTTCTTAGGGCATTAGGAGGCAGTGTTCATGAGTTCTGAAGGAACGCATTTAATATCTGTTGGCCATTTCCTCGGAAAGGAGCCTCTCTAAGATCCCTTGGAGATCAGGCATGCAGTTTGCTGCTCAGACCACATTGAGGGAAAATTAGCCTAATATATAATTTAATCAGCTGATCACATGGCATGTATCCCAAATGGGTTTACTTTAAGAGAGAAATAATAATAGGCAACTTTTTAAAAGACCATCATTATATACCCCAGGAATCTAACATCCTTTAAATACTAATGGGAGAGTAAAGAGCTCTGTTTATGAGTGAATAAGTGACACCATACTTAGCATCATAGGCAGCTTTTATAGGATTTGTAAATCATTTCTAACCTTAAATCCAGAATTCCAAATGTGGAATATTCTTGTAAATCCCGTGATAAAAACTTCAATAATTTTTAAAGATCAAATCCATATTTTCAATGTTCTATTTTTCTCTTTGTGCAAAAGATTCTTCTCCCAGCAGTGGGGAGAGTTAGATTATGTATGTTACCCAAACTGAGTAATTCCAAAATTAAAACAATGTAGTCCAAACAAGGTGAAGTGGTCTCAGTCAAATCTTAGAGAATCCAGCATGTAATAAAATATGAAAATCAGGAGGTTTGGCATTAGAAGACCTGGGTGTGGATTCTGCCTCTTCTATTTACAACATACAAGACCTCAGGCAAATAATTTAATTTCGGTTTCCTCATCTATAAAACAGGAACAATGATGTTCATGTGAGGGGTAGCAGGTGGCACAGTGGATAGAGTGCAAGGCCTGGAGTCAAGGAGGTCTGGCTTCAAATCTGGCTTCAGACACTTACTACCTATGCAACCCTGTGAAAGTCACTTAACTGTTTGCTTCAGTTTCCTCATCTATAAAATAAGTTTTCAAGTATATTTGCAAACTATTCAAGTATATTTGCCAAGAAACCCCCTAAGGGGTTACAAAGCATTGGATACCACTGAAATTGCCTAAACAATGACAAATGTTCATGCTCTCTCTTTCCCAAGATTGTTAAGGGGATCAAATGAGGTTCCATTTAAAAAGTATTTATAACACTAGAGCATGATTATGATTAAACATTGCCTTTTCCATTAGAACGCTGACCACGATGGCTAAATTCAGCATTGTCACTCAAATCCTGCAGTGGATCACAGGGTCTTGTCAATGTGGGGATTTCTTCCATTGATGCAGCCCAGAGTTCAGCTGAGTGACTCGTCCGTGTACTCCCATAAATGCATCAAGGGGATTTACCCAAAGTGCTGTTCGCCTTTCTTGCTATCTCTTCACCTATTAAGGATTTGGACTGTTTACAGTTTGCCCCTGTTCTCTTAGACTCTGCCACACCCAAATTACACTGATTGATAGGCTTTAAATTAGAAATCTCGATTCATAATGATTTTTTCAGTTTCGTGCCCATTTGTATATATCTCTCCATATCATCTAGCAAAGGTGTTTGACTGTACTTTTTGCATGTGTGATTGCAGCAAGTATCTGTATGTTTTTCTTGATTATATCTATTTGATTCATTATTTCTAGCCCACTTTGAATCATAAATGTTTTCCTATTATCTCTTTGATTATTGGGTTTTGAAAAATCAATTTGTTGCTTATATCTACAAAAACGAATCACGAGCCCGATCTTCCCACACAAGTAGCATCGGGGTGCTGATTTTGATTTTGGGTTGCTGTTGGCAGGTTGTCTAAACTGGTTTCTACTCGTTTGAAGAGCAAAATTCTTCACCTCTTCGATTTCTTTCTCCCGTCTCGACTGCTCTAATTGCCTCTTTAAGTCTGCTATGATCTCATCTTTCTCATTGTCAGATTGCCTAGCCATTCTCACTTCTTTCTGTTTGGAATCATGTATATATGCTGCATGATTCCTAATATCCTCCAGTGGTAATGATTCCCACTGTGGACAACTTTGCCTGAAGTAATTTTGTATCGGGATTGAGGTTCCCTTTACAAATTGTCTCCTTATATGATCGATCGTATCCTGGGAATGAGTATCTCTAAGTCCTAATATCGTTTCAGCAGCTTCAATAACTCTGTCTAGAAAACTGCTTGGGTGCTCTTCTTCCCCTTGCCTCAGTTTCTCAAATTTTTGCCATGCATTTGGCCTTTTTTATTTGCCTGTTTGTTAATTTCAGTCTAGTCTATTTCCCTCAGCTTGTGTTTGAGTCTAAGTCCCAGTCTGTAAGCCTGCTGTGTTTGTCTGTTTAGTTTAATTTCTCTTCTCCCTAAAAGATCTCTGTTTCCCTTCTGTGTTATACTCCTGACTTCAGTCCTATTATACCCTGAATCTCCTTTAATCCCAGCCTACCTGTAAATGAGATTACCCACTTAGCAAGTCTCCAACATCCTCCTTTCAAATATACACCCCTCACTCTATATAACCATCTTTTTATCTACAGGGGAGGAGGAGGGATTGAACTAGACCTGCAACTTTATTGGTATAGGAACTAGCAGTGAGGAGACTCCTATCAATGAGGATTAGGACCTGCTCTGCCACTTATTGTCTGAGAGAGTTTACTTGGGTACAGTGATTTTGCCATGGGTTACAAGGTCAGTCTATATCAGAGGCAGGACTAGAACCCAAGACTTCCCCAGTCCAAACCAGAATATCCATTATATAGTGCAAAAGTGCTAACTCTCAATTGTTTGTTACCCCATGATAAAAGCAAATCAAAGATTTTATGGAAAATACTAAATTTCACAATACAGTGTAACCAACCCATTGTGTTATGATGTTTTAATACTTTCTATTAATCGAGTAGTATTTCCTAGTTCTTACTATATGCCAATCACTATGCAACTACTAGGGATATAAACATGAAAATCTTTAATTTATTACAACAATTGATTATATAGCTCTTAATATAGCTTGGCATGAAAAGTTTCTTATCCTCACAAAGAGAGGGACAGTATTAAGAAAACAGCTTCTCCTGCAATATAAAATTTTAAAGATTATAGCAAAATAACAAACTAGTCTGATAAATTATCCTTTCCTCTCCTCTCCTCTACTTTCCTTTCCTTACTTCATCTTTCTTTCTTTCTTTGTCTTTCATTCCTTCCTTTCCTTTCCTTCCTTCCTTCCTTCCTTCCTTCCCTCCCTCCCTCCTTCCTTCTTTCCTTCCTTCCTTCCTTCCTTCCTTCCTCTTTCTTTGTCTTTCATTCCTTCCTTTCCTTTCCTTCCTTCCTTCCTTCCT
>NC_058130.1:420736672-420770320 GCF_016433145.1 Gracilinanus agilis
CCTTCCTTCCTTCCTTCCTTCCTTCCTTCCTTTCTTCCTTCCTTCCTTCCTTCCCTCCCTCCTTCCTTCCCTCCCTCCTTCCTTCCCTCCCTCCTTCCTTCCTTCCTTCCTCTTTCTTTCTTTCCCCCTTTCATTTTTACTTTGTTCAGATCTATGATTTCAAGAGTAGAGAAAACTCACAGTGAAGAAGCCCTTCCTTATAGGCATGCTCATGACACTGAACAGTTAAATGACTTGCCCAGGGTTTATTTTAGGTTTGAGAGATGAAGCTTGGACTCAAGCCTTTTTGACTTTAAGGGTATATCCATAATGTTACACTACCTTTGAAAAAATAACAGAATTTTAAAGATAATATTAAATAGTTGATGAATTTTAATGCTTATTTCTTAAGGGAAGCCACTTGATCCCTTTATTATCAATATGTTCAAAAGAATTTCTAAATCCGGTTCTATGCTAAAATCTAGTACCAAATGCTGCTGAAGGATTAAGAGCTACAGATGCTCACTTGTGCCTCTTACCTCTGTCCTCCACTTCCCTTTCCTTCCTTCATCATGGTGGCGTGAATAAGATACTGACTTGGAATCAGAAAGCCTAAGTTTTGAATCTTACCTCAGATATTCATTAGCTCTGTGATTCTAGGCAAAGCATTATTCTTCAAGAGGACTCTGGGTTATATTACGGCCAATCCAGTGGCTCACTTCTTTCTCCCACCCCCTATTTGCCTTAGAATTTGTTCTCATTATTGAATAAAGGACTTTACCAGCTTCATTATCACTGGTTAACTTGCTCTCTTTCTCTTCTCTCTCTAAAGTGCTGCTTGTGGAGGAGATGCTGGAGGCTGAGCAGTTGTCTTTTTCATTTACTTCTTCATTCTGCCTTTCCTTCTCACTGAGTATTGCACTTTCTTCTGGTCCTTGGGTCCCCTCACTTTTTGGTCTTCCTCGCCGACATAACACTTCCTGAGATGGCGGCACATCCACCCTCTGCTCTGCTCCAGCCTCGGCTTTGTGTCCTTCTCCTGCTTCCACTCTTTCTGTCTCAGTCTCTGCTTCAGGCTCAGGGTCGCTTGCCCTCACTGGTGGAGACAACAATGGAGAAAATATTCACTTAACAGTCATTTCTCGAAGGTGTCAAGTGAGAGTTGGACCTTTTGGGAGTGGGTTTTCCCCCCTCTTTTCATTCTTTTTTTTTTTTTTTTTTTTTTTTTTTTTTTTACCTCCTAAGGAAAGAAAGATATCCGTGGCAAATGAACGGCCTTACAAGTAAGATGCTGCTGGATGCTGGTTGAAATTGAGAGCTACCTGCCAAGTCCATCATCCTTTGCTTCAATTGTTCCCACACTGGGACTCTATCCATATTTTCAAAACATATTTAGAAGTTTGGCTTTGAGGTTCTCAAAATCATTTATAAGACTATCAAAAAATAGCAGCCGGATGCTTATCTGCTAATAAAATGGGGACGTCCACATCTGGCCTGATTTCCTGGGGTATATAAAAATGAAATATGTTACATCATGCCTGTCTGCCCTGGGTGGAACTTATCACATGAATCTGCACGGCTTCCTGGGTCTCCAAATCAACTCCAGAGAATTGGAACGAAAAAATCTGAGTCAGTCCCTGCCCATTCCAGAAATATGCATCCAGGTACAAAGCCAGAAGAGGATGGGGTCAAGTGATTAGAAGAGACAAGGACAAACTGTCCCCAAACCCTCCACATGCAGAGTCAGTATAAGAAGGAAATATACTAATTTTTCACTGGGGGCAGCTAGATGGTGCAGTAGATAAGAGAACTAGGTGTGGAGTCAGGAGGACATGAGTTCAAATCTGGTTTCAGATACTTACTAGCTGTGTGATCCTGGGTAAGCCACTTAACCCTGTTTATCTCAGTTTCCTCAACTGCAAAATGAGCTGGAGAAGGAAAAGGCAAACCACTCTAGTATCTTTGCCAAGAAATCCCCAAATAGGGTCACAAAGTGTCAGACGTGACTGAATATATCTGAACAACACTTCACAGTCTATGAAGCATTTGTCTCACAAGACCTTTGTAGAGAAGGCAGTGTATTCTATAGATGAGGAAACTAAGGCAAGCAGGGCTTAGTGACTTGCACAGGGTCACATGGCTGGTAAGTATCTGTAAGGGTGAAAAAGGGGTTTTTCACATATCTGAGACTGGATTTGATCTCAGGTCTTGCTGACTCCAGCCCAGTGCCCTATCAGTGTCACCTTTGGTCTTGACTGTGAGATCACTACTGACTAGCTCCTTGAGAAAGGACTGCATTAGTGACCTAGAGTAAAAGGCATCTAGTTTGATCTTTTCTTCTATTCACACACATATTGAGAGGGACTGGAGAGACCCAAACAGGTACACCAAAAGTTGACAATAAACGTCTTAGTTGTGTATGTGACGTGCAATTTTTGCCTTCAAAAGTGAGAAATGAATCATTAGGAGAGATTGGAACACAGGTGAAGAGGAAACAGGAGTGTGCCTTTCAGTTCAATTCCTCATGGTGTCAAAAGATTTTTCCATGGTGATCCACTGGGAAATCTGAAAGGAATACTTAGCAAAGAGATACCAAGACTATTAATTTTGTAAGTGGGGCCAATGCCAGGGTATAGAAATGGCTGTGTCAGACATTTGGTTGACAGAAAGCACATGTTTTTACACACATTTCCGTCTTAATAGCCACATCAAAACTGAAGTGTGTTTCCAACAGCCTGGCATATGGCATCCATTTCACTTTTAATTGGCTGGCATATGGTGGGAATTGTTGGTGGCATACTCAGTCTCCTCCTCAGAGCCCGAGCGCCGACAGTGAAATGCAATCAGTCACCTTCTGCGTTTCCAGTTAAGCCCACATCAACATGCAATTTCTGCCAAGAGTGGGAAAGTAACAAGAAAGTAGGGTCTGGTATTTGGTGGTTTGAATGACTGAACTTCCCATTTCAACCTTGATCACATCAGTCCAAGGCATTGTTTTATTATATTTCAATGATAGCAAAGAATTCAGCCATATTAAGATAAGCAAACCCATGCTTTCTAGCAACCTGATTGGCCTGTGACTAGAACTGATTAGTTCTAGAATACATGATTTATAGAATTTATAAAAACAGAAATACATGATTTATAAAAAAAATTAGTGGAATAATAAGCACAATTTAAGGTTTGGGCACCTAGGTGGATAGAGTGCCAGGGCTAGAGTCAGTTAGATTGGTGTTCCTAAATTAAAATCTGACCACAGACACTTACTATCTGGATAAGTCACTTAACCTTGTTTGCCTTAGTTTCTTCATCTATAAAAACTGCTGGAGAAGGAAATGGCAAACTACTTCAATATCTTTGCAAAGAAAATCCCAAATGGAATAAAAAAGAAATGGACATAGCTAAAATGACCAAACAGCAATAAAAATTAATGTTAAGCATTGCATTTTCACAACCTTCTGCTGGATTTTCATATCTAGGCTCAACAACTTCCTTAAAGCCAAAGAGATAAGTCTATTCAGTTGACCAACTTCATCAGCCACTGAAAAATATTTATATTTTTTCTTTTTTTTTTTTGGTTCCAATATAGAAGTTCTAAAAAAACACAAACATAATGTAATTCACTAGTTCTATGGAGATGCCACCTAAGAATCAGATTTTTGGGGGGATATGTGTTAGCACATTCTGATTACAAATAAACTGAACACCATTCATATATATTGACATTACACAAGTCAAAACTCACTGACCATCACAATGGACTGTCAAGGTTTTAGGAAATAGTTATAGGTTGATTTCAGCCTGGGTACAATACATTTCCATGACAAACTTAAGTAGTATTTCTGGAATGAAATGATAACTAAATTTCAAAGGAAAGACCCAGATTCTAAGCCTACTCTCTACTTACTTTTTGTATAACACTAGACAAGTCATTTTTCTCCCTGGCCCTGAGTTGGCACAGTTAATATGACTCCAGGAAGATGTGAGGAGGGAGGGACCAGCACTGGCTGAAGTACTCCTCTCTAGCTATTTCAAGGGTGTGAGTACCTTCTTTTAACCCCTTACGTTCTGTCTTAGTATCAACTCTAAGTCAGAAGAGCAGAAAGGGTTAGACAAATGGGTGTTAAGTGATTTGCCCAGTGTCACACAGCTGGAAAGTGTCTGAGGTCAGATCTGAGCCCATGTCCTCCCAAATCCAGACCTGGTGCTCTAGCCACTGTGCTTATCTAACTTCCCCTAGTGTGACTATTTTTGGCCAAAGAGATAAATAGTAGAGGTAGCATGGAGTAGTAGAACTGGGTTTGGAAGAAAGTCCTGGGCCCAAGTTTTGCCTCTGGCACACACTGCTGGTGACCCTGGGCATATTTTAACCTCTCAGTGTCCTGCAGAAACTCTCTAAGATAAGGGTCATCAGAATCTTCCTACACTGATGAAATCAGAGGTTTAACCCAAAATGATAATACTACAGATCAAGCTAGTTTCTCCAGGGTAGGAAATATATCTTTTACTTCTTTTGACTGATGCACAATGCCCAGATCAGGTAATACAGCAGGTGCTCAATAACTGCTTAGAGGTGCACATTAAGCTCTATAACTCTGACTCTCCCCACTCTATGTCTATTCCTAGAGGACATTCCCTCCCTTCTACCTTCTACCTTCCAAGGATAAGACAGTAGGCTTCTTCTGCCTGGTCTCAGAAAGCATAACTGAGAATGCTGGATGGAAGTCACATACAGGCTTAGCCCAGTGCCTGGCACATTTTATTGTTGTTCATCCATGACTCCATTTGGGGTTTTCTTGGCAAAGATACTGGGATAATTTGCCATCTCCTTCTCCAGCTTCCAGAGTTGAACTCAGACACTTCCTAGCTATGTGAGCCTGGGCAAGTCATCTAACCCTATTTTCCTCATCTGTAAAATGATCTGGAGACTCTTCCAAAAATGGAATGAGATATCTTGGGAGGAGGTTCAAGCTCCTGATCACTGGTGGGGGTCTCTAAGTGTAGACTGGATAGATGCTGGGGATACTATATATTTCTACTCTGGTTGGACTTAGTCTAGATCTGTAGTGGTTTTTTTTATTATAAACTAAACAGAAATGGGGACCACTAAACTGTACATAAGGATCCTTGTGGGTCATATTATTATTACATTATAATTTTATTAATATAGTAACACACTAAAATCAGATAGAAACTATATTCTAATCTTGTTCATCAGGCTGCCCTCCAGCATTCTGGGGGCCACATGTGGCCTGATGGCCATGAGTCTCACACCCCTGGATTAGATGACCTCTAAAGTCCTCTCTATCTCTGAGATTCTGTAAGACACACTGATCTGCTGCCTGCAGGGTGACTTTGACAAGCATTTTCATATCTCATCTTCTCTCTGCCATAGCATCTGTTTCCTGGCAACCTGACTGCCTTCAGGCAGATGAAGAGAGATGAGACAGGAAGAGGCCATCTCATTTCCACCTAGGCAACGAGAAAACAGATGCAGAAACAGTCAGAAACCAGTTATGAGGGGGATAATGAGGAGGGGCTAAAAAGTCCCTCAATTCCTAGGGAGACAGAGAAAAAGTAGACACTGGAGAAATTGATGCAGTGACCTACAAGATGTTCATTATTTCTTTTCCTATCTGAGGTGATGAACAAGATTCCAATGACATCTATAGATGTTTTTGGAAAAAAAAAAGATTTGTTTATACACTGAAAAAGATGAAGATTTATTCTGTGTAAGCCCATAAGACAAAATAGAATAATGATAGTAAAAAGAGATAATTAAAATTTCCTCATTCTTCACAGACGTAAATCTAGAGCTGGAAGGGATCATAGAGGTCAACTAGTCCAACATCTTCATGTTACAGATGAGGAAACTAAAACCCAGAGAGTTGAAGAGATTTGACTAAAACGACACAGGTCACAAATATCACAGCCAGAATTCATGGCCAGGTCTTCTGATTTCAAGCCCCATGCTTCTCCCACTGGACCAATGCTCCCTCTTGTGAGATTTCCCACTGGACCAGCACTCCCTCTTGTGAGATTGCCAGTTGTTCACTCCTTTGCCTCCTCATAACTTTAGCACTGAGTTTTAAATGGAGATTTAAGTATAATTTTATAACGGATCATAAATAAGAAACATAAACACATTTTAAGGACAAACTCACATAATGGACAAAATGTGATACTGACAAATTAATACATCCATAGCATGCGTTATTTTAATTAAATTGTCCAAGATATTGGCTTTACTTAGGGAATTGAAATTTCATTACACCAGGATAAATTTTATGCTGGACATTAAAACCAGCTCTGAATTGCCCCTAATTATTAAATTAATTAGTATTAATTCTATATTACATTTTAGCTGCATTGTTAATTGTACATTATATCTCAATATATATTTACTAAGTATCTATTACTATTTCTTATGCATTGGTGCTAAGTGTTAGGGGTACAAAGGCATAAATGTACTAGCCTCTGCTCTTAAGAAACTCAGAGTTTATAATAAATATGTGGGAAAAAAGAAGATAAAGTTTTTTTGAAGGAAGCACTAGCATCCTGTGGGATTTTTCAAGGGCCTCATGTAAGCAGTAGCATTTGAGCAAAGCTTTGAAGGAAAAAGACAGCCAGATGACTTAGCTGATAGAGCACTGAGCCTGGAGTCAGGAAGACCTGAGTTCAAATTTAGCCTCAGACATTTATTATCTGTGTGACCCTGGGAAAGTCACTTAATCTTGTTTTTCCTCAGTTTCCTCATCAGTAAAATGAACTGGAGAAGGAAATGGCAAACCATTCCAGCATCTTTACCAAGAAAACACCATGGACAGTTTGGTCCATGGAGTCACAAAGAGTCTGATATGACTGAACAAAAACAATAGGGATTCCTGAAAGGCAGATGTAAGGAGTGAGGACATTGCAAGAATGAGAACAGATTATGGAAAGGTAGGGAGAGAGTACATGGAACACTGTGTTTAATAATAAGAAGGTAAACTTAGTTGGATTGAGCGATATATGAAGGATAGTGGCAGACAATAAAACTGAAAAGGTTGTTCGGAACCAGTCTGTGAAGGGCTTTAATGACTAGAGTTATTTAAAAATAAAACTGTGTCTATTCATTACAATTTGTTATTTTATATGTAATTTTAATATATTAGAGGAAGCCCCTTGTGACTGTGTGGCTGCAGGGCTCCACCTGTTCTTATTCTTCCTGTAGCAGAATATGATTTTTTTAAAGAAAGGCTGAATACATCAAAAACAAGGCCACACTTCTGAATACAGTTGCCTCAAAATAGAATGAGTTGCCTTTATAGGTAGAAAATTCCCTCTTGTGACAGGTTTTTAGGTGGAGGGAGGATGATATCTTGTCAGGGAGGCAGGAGTGGGCAGTCATGCTTCAGGTGGGAGTTGGATTAGATGGCTTCTAAGATCTCTTTCAACTCTAACACTCCCTGTGTATGTTGCAAAGACCACCTCCTCCTTCTACAAGAAAGAGAAAAGAGAAGGGCTTGAGGGGTACACTATATCCTGGCTAATTAGAGAAGACGTAGCATTCTTAGAGAAGGGAAAAGAAATGCAATAGGAAAGAAGGCAAACAAAATATTCTGAGGTGGGAGGTAGCCAACATTAAGGAATCCATACCGATATTGAAGCATAGATAAATACAAAAATAAGGAAGAACAGGCAATTCCCTCCCCACCCAAACTGCACAACTTGGACTCCATTAAAAGTGTAAGGACTTTCTCAGAAAGGGTAGCTCCAGAAATCTTAGGGAAGCCCCACCCCATCATACAAAGTATAATATTAAGGTTGATGACCCACAGCATTAGCAGATGAGAACAATCTTTTTACTAGTCTCAGAAAAAGGAGATGTAGCCTATGTTTGGAAACTCTCTACTTAGACTCACTCATTTGGCTATTTACATATTAACCTAACATAATAAATCGGTAGGTATATTTTCTTCTATGGGCATGTAGACAAGATGGGACAAAGAACAGGCCAAGAACCATTAAACCAGCTGACCAGTCCTCTTCTGGTAATTCATCTAAAAATAAATAACAGAACGAACCTGGATTGTATCTCTAGACACTTAACAGATCTGGGAAGGAAAGTCAAAGATTTGGGAGTGTAAGTCATATTGTAATGTGTTATCCTAGTTGAAGTTTGTTACTTCTGAAGAGAAAGGAATAAATAGGAAAGTGAATGTCTGGTTACATAGATTGTATCAAAGAAAATGATTTGGTTTCTGGGACATAGCCCAGGACTTAAGAACAAAGGGTCCTCTCAAGGGACACACTGCACTTCACAGAGACAGCAAATAATGTGTTTGGCAGGAGACTAGCCAACCTGACCAAGGCAGCTTCAAACTGAAATTCCAATCGAGAAGGACCAGAAGACCCAAACAAAATTGCCAATCTGGATAATATGGAAGATAACATTTATGACAAAGAAAGAGAGTAGAGGAGAAGAAGCCTAGTAATTCTCAGAAGGCACAGAATAGACAGAGACTCAGGGAGGGAAAAGGGAAACTTTTGAGAGTTTGGGAATGTCACCCATGGACTTGGTTGCTTATATAAAAGTACACGGGATAGAGAGAACCAATAAAAGGATCTCGGGCAGTGGTAGGATTGGGCTCTTGTCTGAAATGTGCCTATTGAAAGGAACATTTTATTAAATGCCACACACACACAGATGTCATAGAGATGGAAGAGAGCAGCAGTGCATGGAATGGAATGAAGAGAAAAGGCTGAGAAGGATGGAGAAAACATTTGGGTTAGATTGAAAGGAGAGAGAAAATGAAGGGTTGTTCTTGATATATACATATATATATATATATATACACATATATATATATATATATATATATTCCAGATTGCTCAGTCAGGTGTTGGGAACAGGGTTTTAGGGATGAAAATGGCTTTCCAGGTCATCTAGATCAGAGATATGAAAGGCAGTCTATGGGCTACAAGCTGCTCACAACAAAATAAATAAAAAATACAATTAAACATAGCAACCACATTTAAAAACTAAATCAATATATAGCCCACAGAAATCATCATGTATGGGTTAGTGATCCATTTTTATTTGCGTTTGGTATTACTGACCAAGATCATTTCCTTCATTTTAAAGATGAGGCAACTAAATTTTTGAGAAATGAAGTACTATGAAGAGTGCTACATAGCTGATCTATTGTAAACATCCTGACTAAATCCTGAGTCTCCTTATTCCAAGGCCAATATATTTTCTACTATGATATTGCCTTCCTAGGATAGATGACAAAACTATGCAAGGGAGATGATGGTAGTAGGAGCAGTACTACTGTATTAAAGCACAATGAAAATATCAAGCATGACAGTTCCAATAGAAGATCTTATTCTATAATATGACTTTATTTCTTATTCTATTTCTATGCCTCTCATTCATATTGCTATTGTTGTTGTTCAGTCATTTTTCAGTCACGTCCAACTCCTCATGACCCCATTTGGGGTTTTCTTGGCAAAAACAATAGAGTAGTTTGTCAACTCCCTCTCCTGCTCATTTTACAGATGAGGCCAAAAGGTTAAGTGACTTATGCAGGGTCACACAACTAGTAAGTGTCTGAGGCCAGATTTGAACTCAGGAAGGTGAATCTTCCCGACTTCAGACCTGGTGCTCTCTCCACTGTGCTACCTAGCTGCCCATTTGTAAAACTTTGTAATTTACTAACTAATTGCACATAATTATTTGATCTACATCAGTGACTGAAGCATTCAGTTGAATACATTTCTGATAAAGTAACATGATTGTTGGTTAATATATATGTGAAGCACACATACAGTGTTTACATACCCAGTGAAGGGGAGGGATTTGTATAAATATCATATTCACTACCCAGAAATGGAACAAAGAATATTACTATGTAATGACAAAGCTTGAATGAAGATTGTTTCTTCATGGGCCAACTTCCTTAACAATTTGTTAAATTAAACTATAGTATGATTTGGAAAAAAGAATATTGGACTTGGAATTATTGAGTCCAAAACCTTCTTCCAGCACTTGGCTGTTGTGTGATCATGGGCAAGACATTTAATCTCTGTGACACTTGGTTTATTGATCTGTAAAGGAAGGCAAAAAAATAATATCTATAGCCTCTACAAGGGGTTGTTGTGAGCTAAATGAGATAAAGCCAAGGACATATGAAACTTTTTAAAGCTTAATGACTTATGTGAATGTAAATGATTATTTTTAATATTATTTTTTATTACCATTTCTTTTCATATTTTTATAATTAACTCTATGTAACAACATATAATATCATTTGCTATAAATATGTAATAAATTATAAATGTTATAAATTACATAATAAACATAAATATACTTATAGAGAAACAAATCTCACATTAGCTATGTCCAAAAATCTATGTCTCGTTCTTGTTTTTCCTTCACTCCCACCCTTCTCCCTGATTTCCCTAATGAAGTTCTTATAAAATTACAGGTCTTGATGGAATTAGTACAAGGCTACACAGAGACCATCATCACTCTCAAAAGAATGTCCTTCTTTTATTTGGACTTCCCAAAGAGCATCTTCAGATGCTTTGGATAGAACCAAATGCTAACATGTTTTCTTACTCAACATCTTGTTTGATATCAATACTGAGGAGATAACAGGACAAAGTCATATTTGTAGGTTTCTCTCTCACAGTCTTGTACACTCTGAACGTAGTCATAGGACTATATGGTGCTCAATACCTAGGCAAATGTCTTATAGCTCAGATATTCTAGAATTCTATCATATAAGAAGGTGGCACAGTGGATAGCATGCTAGACTGAGTCAAGAAAACCTGAGTTTGAATTCTACTATCCTCAGATACTAACTAGCTCAATGACACCACCCCACTCACAAATCTCTCTGTTCCTCAGTTTCCTCATTAGTAAAACTGGGGACAATAATATCCTTCCTATGGCATTGTTGTGAGGATCACATGATAGAAAATATCTAAAATGCTTTGCAAACCTTTAAGAGTTAAAAAAAGCTAGCCAATATTATTCAGTTTTCAAAATTATCAAGCAATAACTTTACTGAATCAAAGAAGAAAATACATAGTCAAACTTATCACTATAACCTATTAAAATAAATGGTAGCCTCTGAGATAAAACTGACAGGAACTACACATAAATTACTAACTAAGAAGCAAATATTATTGACTATTTTATGATCTGGCCTTCATTGCTTATTTTAACTTCAGAGATGGACATCTTAGCCACGCCAAATGTTTTCCTTTCTTCCTTAGCGTTATCTTGACACTGGGTGTTATTGAACTTGAGTCTCTCCAGATACACAATTGGAATGGTTAAGACATTGATGGTTTAAGGATTGCTTAAAGTAGTTTTGCCATCACATACTTTAGCACTTGAAATTATCAATACAAAACATAAATGCTATTCTGAGGAGCCTGGAAGGATGGAATAACTGAGATAAAAAAGGATCTGGCAAATTTTGAAGCAGAATAGAAGACATTCAGTTTATTTTGAGGGGTAGTGTTGTATCAGTGATTGAGCTCTGGTCTTGAGTTAGTAAACTTGGGTTTAATCCAGCTCAGACACTTCTTAGCTCTGTGACCAAGGGAAAATGCCCCTGTGTCTCATTTAAAAAATTGAATCTCTCCCCATCTCATCTTGGAAGTTACTTGGTACATATTTTGTACTGATCTATCCATGGATGTGTAGCTCTCCCCCCAGCGGACTGAGGTAAACCTGATAAATGCCTGTTCAATGAGAACAAATCTGTAAAAAGGCAATACTGATATTTGTACTAGTTAGCCCATATTGTAGGGTGGTGAGGATGACATTCTTTGCAAACCTTAACTGACTATCTAGGTAAATAGGAGTTCTTATTTTCTTATAATGAAAAGCAGCTGTGTAGGATAGATGGTTTTGATATGTGCATAGTTTCCTACTTTATGATTCTCATGGCATCAAATGTTTCCTTCCAGAACTGCTATTCTGGTCACATGGGGCAAAAGGATTCTTTGGGACCTAACTGATATATAAGATTAAGATATAGGATTATATGTAGATATAAGAGTAAGGTTTAAGTGAAGGGACAATGCCTACTGTAGATTTGGGGGCATGAGACATACAGAATATGTCATTAGTAAGAAAGATTATAAAAGTATAAATTTTCATGGAAAATAGAAAGAGGTGATTTAATAGAGCTGCAGAACCTGAGAGTGGAAGGGGCCTCAGAAAGCATCTGGTCTAATTCATACTGACCAGACAAGCCATCTACAATCAACCAGTAAGTGGTCAACTAGCCTGTACTTGTGATAGGGACTGAGGCAGTGGGATGACACAGTAGAGAGAGCCCTGGATATGGGATCAGGAGGACTCATCTTCCTAAGTTCAAATTTGGCCTCAGATACTTACTAGCTGTGTGACCCTGGACAAGTCACATAACCCTGTTTGCCTCAGTTTTCTCATCTTTAAAATGAATTGGAGAAGGAAATGGCAAACAACTCCAGGATCTTTGCCAAGAAAATCCCCAATAGGGTCACAAGAAATCAGACATAAACTCTTGCCTTGTGTCTTAGAATCAATAATAAGTATCATTTCTAAGAGAAAAGAGCAATAAAGGCTAGCTAATGGGGTTAATTGACTTGCCCAGAGTCTCACAGCCAGAAGTGTCTGAGGGCAGATTTGAGCCCAGGACCTCCCATCTCCAAATCTGGCTCTTGATCCAGTGAGCCACCCAGCTGCCCCTCTTTCTGGGCTTTCTTATGCATATCTCCCCACCCCACACACTGAAGTTCAACCAGGATGGTCTCTTTGCTCTTCCTAGTCCACGATGCTCCATCTCTCATCTTTGTGCCTCTTCACTGCCTCTCTGGAATCCCCCACATCTGTCTTTTAGTTCAGCTGGTTTCCTTCAAGAATCAGCTCAGATGCCACATTCTTCAGGAGCCCTTACCCAGAGCCCAGTGTCCTCTCCTTAACATTATGTTTTGTCTACTGTGTAGGTCCCTTGTGGGTACCCAATTATTTACATGTTGCCTCCCCATCAGAATGTAAGTTTCTTGATTACTTTTTGCTTTTGCTTTTCATTCCTAGTGCTTGTACAGTGCCTGACATGAGGTGAAAAACTTAATAAATATTTATTGGTTGACTTATTTGGAACTGGTAAGGGCTTTCGATTTTTATCTTGTCCAATCTCCCCCATTTTGTAGCTGTAGAAACTGAGGCCTAGAAGTTAAATGACTCCCCCAAGGTTATACAAGTATTAAATGTCACCAAATGCCAGAGCCAAGATTTAAACCCATCTGCTCTGACTCCAGATATGGCTTTCCACTACTACGACATATTATTCCTACAAGGCATCTAGTTCAAGATGTCCAAAGGTCAGTTGGTATTGTAAGATTGGAAGTCAGGGACAGATATAGTGATCAAGGAATAATCTGCATAGAGATGTTGAAACTCCATTGGTTTTAATGAGATTAAGTGAAATATTTTAGGCAGAAAAGTTAAGAGTTCAGAGGATGGAGCCTTGAGGAACTGTCCTACAAGATGGTGGGCATGACACAGATGAAGAGCCAGTAAAGGAGACTGAGTATTCCAGACAATTCAGACAAATAGGTCAGAGAATTAAGAGGAGAACCAAGCAGTAACATAATACTCAGAGTGGAGAGAATATCTAGAAAGAAAAAGTGATCAGCAGAGAGTCCAAGAAGGATAAAGATTGAGAAAAGCCCATTGTATTTGGCAGTTAAGATATTACTAGTAATTAAGAGATGAAGAAAAGTAGGCTGAGGCAATGGAAAGAGTATTAAACTTGTGATAGGGTCTGAGGCAGTGGGATGACACAGTAGAGAGAGCCCTGGAAGAGCCAGGAAGAACTGAATTCAAAGTCCTGCCTCTGACACTTACTAAATATGTGAAATATGTGACCCTAAGCAAATTATTTAACTCCGTTTCAGTTTCAAAATCTATTAACTAGGGATAATATTATCTACCTTCCAATAGTTGTTGTGGAGATCAAATGAGATCTCACACACAGACACAAACACGAAAGATGGCACAGTAGATAGAGCACTGGGCTTGGAATCAGGAAGACATCTTCATGAGTTCAAATCTGATCTCAGACACTTCCTAGCTGTGTGACCCTGAGCAAGTCACTTAACCCTAGTTGCCTGTTTTTTCATCTATAAAATGAGCTGAAGAAAGAAATGGCAAACCACTCCAGGATCTTTGTCAAGAAAACTCCAAAAGGGCTCATAAAGAGTCAGACATGTCTGCAGATCATTTCTATCTTGCTGCCATTTGTTGTTTTTCAAGTTTTATCTTTAAGTATCTTTGTGATGACTTAGCTTTGTTGAAGCTCTTGTCATGTTTTCTTTAATGTGATTATGCCCTCCATTTATTTCTATTTTTGAGATGATACTACTCATAATCTTCTGTAATCATTCTTCAAAAGACTTTATAGATAAGTTTCTATTCAAAACTGATCATATCTAGCTGCCACATCTCTCTGTTTGGCAAGTAACTGAAGTCTTTATGGAAGAAGGTGTTCTTTTAGGCCATTAGGTCAAACTTCTGCATAAAATGATTGTAACCAGTGTCTATGTCCTTTCCCCATCCATATGTTTCATTTCCTCTCATCAATAATTTGAAAACAGAATTAGACTGGATTTTTAATTGTGTCAGATCTATTTCTCACATTTATTCTTTCTTTTGATTATAAATGAATTTTGATATTTGCTCTAAGAAATATGCTCTAAGAAATATACAGAAAGTTGATTCAGAAATGACTCTCATATCAGTAATGAGTCAGGAGTCATTTCCTATCTGTTAAGCTACAATTGCTTTAAATTTTTTTTTTTTTAGTAACACCATTCAGTGGTCTCTAAGAGAAGTATCTTCTTATTGTTTCCTCAAGGTATTCATGATGCATGAGACTGAGGCTTTTCTTTGGTCTCCATGTCTTTGAAATCTCTCATTTTTTATTCCTAAACCATATTTGCATCCTCAACTTTTGCCAACTTTGCACTGAATTAATTGAATATTTAAGTTTGTATTCATCCAATTGGAACCCTTTGTAGAATTTTTTGACTTGTCCATATTCCACAATAGACATTGGGGCATATGCATCAATTCTATGGTAGGCTTTGTCCAAATATTTACTGTGATCACTGAAATACAATTTTATCAAAATTTAATTTTGATTTAATTTAATTTAACGTTTCTTGTTACACAGTAAATTGAACCCCATATTAGTCTGAGAGAACCTATGATCCAACATTCTTTTTTTCCACTGCTATTTAATTACAACTACCTTCTCTCTTTTGGTTTCATTTATAGGAAAAATGTCAAGACTATTGCGATTTAACTCCTTCCTTTCAGTGCCCATTGAATGAGGATCACGTATTCAGATTATCAATAACTTAAAGTTTATAGACTGTTAGAAAATAGTACTTTTTAAAAACCCCTACCTTCCATTTAGAATCAATATGTTTTGGTTCCAAGGCAGAAGAGCAGTAAGGGGTAGGCAATGGGTGTTAAGTGACTTGCTTAGGGTCATGCAACTAAAAAATGTTTAAGGCTAGATTTGAGTACAGGACCCCCATCTTTTGACCTGGCTCTCAATCAAGTGAGCCACTTAGTCATTTCCTAAAAATAGTAATACTTAATATCTTCTTGCTCCCTTTTCCATCATTTTACTCCAAGTCCTGGAGAAACAGCAGCAGGGAGCTTTAGAGTACTACATGCCATCTTGTATTATTTTTTATATTTCATGAGTTTTCATGGTAACAATTCATGACCAAGTGGTCATATTCAATTCATTGTGAATTCGTGCTAAAATCTTTTCAGCAAAGTAGAAATGGGCATAACTTACACCCTGCTGTCATTGCTTTTGAGAGTCCCAGATCATTTTAATTTCATGATGAATAGGGTAGAGTGCTGTGGAATCTGAGACATCATTAGCTTTGGGGCTTGTATGCTTCACTGTTGTTTCATATTGTTTGTGCTTTACAAGAGAACCCAAACATTTGTATACAAACTGTTGTCTAGTCATCTGCCTTCCTGTAATTGTCAAATAGATTTTAAAAACCTAACTATATAATTTTACATTTGTGTTTACTAAATTTCATCTCATTAGATTCAACCCAAAGTCCTAGGTTATTGAATTATTTGGATCGTGATTCTTCCATAGAAAAAGTTAATGGCTGTTAGTAACTTTTTCAGCTTCATGTCACCCACAACTTTGACAAGCATGCCTAAATATGTATTAAAACATTGAAACCCTTACCTTAGGGTTTGAAATGGAAACCCTTAGGTCTTAGAACCTAAGGCAGAAGAGCAGTCAAGGATAGGCAATGGGTTAAGTGACTTGCCCAAGGTCACACAGCTAGGAAGCATCTGAGGCCAAATTTGAACCTAGGATCTCCCATCTCCTGACCTGGCTCTCTATCCACTGAGTCATTTAGCTGCCCTTCTAAATTTCTGTTTTGCAACTTACTATCTAGGTAAGTCACTTTACATCTAAGTGCCTCAATTCCCACCCCTGTAAAATGAGAGAGTTAGCCTGGATCAGTGGTTCCCAAACTTTTTTGGCCTACCACTCCCTTTCCAGAAAAAAATATTACTTAGTCCCCTGGAAATTAATTTTTTAAAAATTTGAATAGCAATTAATAGGAAAGATAAATGCACCTGTGGCCATCACCGCCTCCTTGCATCACTGCAGCATCCACCGGGGGTGGTAGTGCCCACTTTGGGAATCACTGGCCTAGATGATTTCCAACTGTGAAAGACTTAACTACTCTCAGCAATACAATGATCCAGGACAATTCTGAAAGACTTATGACAAAGAATGCTACCCACCTCCAGAGAAAGAAATAAAGGAGTCAGATGCAAGTCAAAGCATACTATCTTGCATATTAGTTTATTTAAGGTTTTATTTGGGGGTCTTGGTTTTATAGGAGTATTCTCTTACAACAATGACCAACAAAGAAGTAAAATTTGCATGATAGCACATGTATGACCCAGATAAAATTGCTTACCATCTCCAAGAAGCAAGAGGGAAAGGAGAGAGGGAGACAATGTGTATCTTATAATTTCAGAAAACCTATGTCTGGGCAAGTAAGTCTCAGACCTGGAGAGGGGCAAGTAATGTTCTGATTTGGAAGAACATTTGAAAATTGTTATTACCTATAATGGGGGAAATAAAATATCTTTGAATAAAGAAAAAAGACTAGATTATTTCTAAGATTCTTCTGCCTCTGAATCCTAGGATGCTATGATTGGTTCTTTGTAAGTTATGGAACAACTTTCTTGTTCTCACTGATCTTTCATGGGATCACTGATAGTGGTTTAGCAATTTATCTACCTTTTTTTTCAGTATCCTGGGATGTAGTTCATCTAGACTTGAAAATACTGAGAGAATTGATGTGTTTCTTTACCACCTCCTCATTTTTCTCAATTATACATAGTTTATTTTCTTAAAAATTCTGTCCTGGTACCTTATTTTTGTGTGGCGATGAGTAGGTTCCCAAAGCTATACCAGTGGGGTACGAGTCTGAGCAGATCTTATTAAGCTGGAAAGACTTGGAGTATAGGCGATAATCTGTCTACCTGCTGTCTGAAGATTGGCCAACTAGATGTTGAGAAGCTCATCATCAGAATTTAGAGTATTTTGAAATACAACAACTTGAAGATCATTTCTCATGTTGTAGAAGGACTAAAATCAACCACAAGAAAAAAATGAACATTTCTATAGTGCTTTAATAATGACAAAGTTTTAGAGATTTCTAAAGTAAGTTGCTGAGCTGGTAGATAAAATAACCATAATAACAAAATCAATGATGTCTGGAGGTAGAGAAGCACCCTCCCCAAGATGGTATAACTATACTATGTAAACCTGAGGAGTCTTTCAAGCAGAAAACCAACCATTTCATCTACTCCAAAATAGCTGATTAAGCAAATAAAAAATTCTAGTTTTGATGAAAACCCAGAAATTGGCAATAATTACAAAATATAGAACTAGTCAATGTTGGAGAGGCTGTGGAAAGATAGGTGTAATGCTACATTATTGGTGAAGCTGTGATTTAGTCTAAACATTCTAGAAAGCAATTTTTAACTATGCTTTTTAAAAACTGACACTTTGTGACCCAGAGATATCACTGTTAGGTATATACTTCAAGGAGATGAAAAACAGAAAGAATGGAAAGTCCCATAAACATAAAAACATTCATAGTATATTTTGTAGCAGTAAAGAACTGGAAAGAAAATACATGCACATTTATTGGGATTGATTGGGGAATAATCAATGAAATTGTAGCACCTGAATGTAATGGAATTATTACCATCATGCTGTAGAAAATGAAGAATGTGAGGAATTCAAAGAAGTACAGTGAGCATTTTATGAATGAATGCAGAGGAAAGTAAGCAGAACTAGGAAAACAACATAGATATAAACACACATATATGATTATAGCACTGTGCAATAACAAAATGAAACTGAATGATTATAATTATAATGATTAAGCTTGACCCTAAAGAAGAGTTGACAAAAAGCAGACCACACACCCCATCCTTTTTGTTGGGAGGTAGGAGACTATAAGTATAGAGTGCTCTGTAAATAGGATGTCCCAAAAGTTCCAGTTAAATTATTCTCTCTTTGTCTCTGTTTATTGGGTAAGGATCAAGGAAAGTCAGAGAAATACAGTAGTAAGAACTGAAGATTATATATAAAAGCAAAATATAGCATTAAAAACAACAATTTTAAACCATGGGCTTGATCATACAGGACCAAAAATTTTATTGAAGATTACTTGCCACCAGAACTCTTCAGAATCTATCCTAAAGTAGGGGCTGAATCTTTTCTAGTCTATCCTAAATAAATATATCAGTACGATCTCTTTAGGAAGAACACCAAATATGTTCAACTCTATCATTAAAAATGGGAATCCTTTTCTTTTCTCTTTTGCCCTCATTACAGATCCATTAATCTGTTGTGTATTCCTTCAAAACTCTTTACTGTCTTGAGAAACTGCAGGACTGAGTTTTCCAAATTAAATCTTTCATGAGGAGCAAGCAGTTTTCAGAAACATGCAGTTTAGTGATTCCTGGTTATCACTTGTTGGAATAGTTAATCTGTCTCATCAAGAACACAGCTAAGAGCAATTTCACATGATTTGCAGCATTCATCAATCTATCATCAGTCTTTGATTAAACAAACAGGGACTGTCTTTGGGCCAAACCATACACCAGAATGCCAGTCCTACTCTCCTCATGTCTGGTATCAAAAACATGTGGCTTTCACTTGAATAACAGAGTATCTGCTCTGTGGGCACTTGTGAGCTAATGTAGTCATGAACTGTTTGAGACCAAACACTTTCCTGAGACTCAATAAAGACAACAAATATTGGAAAACCAGATTAATGGACATGTGAACAATTGATTCTTTTGGGTTGTTCGATTCATCTAATATATCAAGCATCCCCTGTACTCAGTAGAATACAACACTTTTTAGTCATTTTTCATTTGTGATTTTTCATGATCCTATTTGGGGTTTTCTTGGCAAAGATACTGGAGTGGTTTGCTCTTTCCTTCTCCAGCTCATTTTATAGATGAGGAAACTGAGGCAAACAGGGTAAAGTAACTTGTCCAGCATCACACAGTTAGTTAAGTGTCTGAGGCCAGACCTGAACTCAGGAAGATGAATCTTTTTGGCTCCAGACCCAGTTCTCTAACCTCTGCTGTGTCTGGCTGCTATAGAATTCAAAATATTTCAATCATATTCTCTTTCCCTGCTCTGATTTCTTCATTGAACCTACAGTTAATGATATTCTCTTAGCTATTATGGAGGATTGATACATTAATTCCATGTTCTAACAATCTTTATATTCCTTTCTGATTGGTTCACAGATTTAGAGCTGGAAGGGACCAAAGAGGTCAGCTAGCCTAACCTCCTCATTTTACAGAAAAGGAAACCGAGGTCCAGAGAAATTAATTAACTTGCTATGTGTCTTAAAAAGGAGGGAAAAGACATTGCTTGTTACACTGTCCAACTCTTACACAAAGACTTAATGAGTTCTTCCCCGAGTTTAATTCCAGGAAAAAAAAGTTTCTGACACGTCTATATGATTTCTTTTGTTATGATGAAAATCCAATGATCCAAGAGTTTTCATTTTTTTAATTTAGCTTCTAGAAAACAGCGCCAAATTTAGCAGCACTTGTAGTATCTTATCCCAGGTAGCTCACAACATGTACTCTTTCTCGTAAACTTCAGAAATTCCCTGCAATAACATATGTTTACAGAATTGAGTTTCTCTTTAGATAATTTGTCTCTAATCTCTTTTTATTTAAACCCTTACCTCCCATCTTAGAATCAATACTGTGCATTAGTTCCAAGGCAGGAAAGCAGGGGCTAGGCAATGGGGTTAGGTATCTGAGGCTAGATTTGAACCCAGGACCTTCCATCTCTAGAACTAGCTCTCAATTCACTGAGCCACCTAGAGGCCCCTCTAGTCTCTTTTGGTACCAGTATTCCAATATACACAATGAATTTCCTTATAACTCCTAAATAAATATATGAAAATGAAAAGTAGTTAAAAAAAAAACCAATAAAACCCTAGACTACATTAATAGCAGTAGAATGTCCAGATCATGGGAATTAATTATGTCAATAAACAAACTTAGTCAGACTATCTCCTGTAAATAGGACTGTAAGGATAAGTGCTAAGGGATAAGGAGAAATTCATAAATTGTCTTTAAGAGTAAAGGAGGAGAATTTAGATATAAACTCTGGGAGAAGATTCTGGAAGGAGAGGAGGATCTTGGGAGTTGACTACCTCCATCTCTTTCAGGACTATATCATATAAATATGGTTAATTCTCAGCACCACATTGAAAGAGGCACCTTTAAAGACTAGATTGCCTCTAAAGGAGGGCAGCTAATATAAGGAAAGACATAGAAACCATCTTATTTAAGAAATAATTATGACAGAATTGGAGATGGAGAAATCTAAGGTGGAAAGATGTCTGTCTTCAGTGATTAGAAGAATTTCCACTTAAGAAGAGGAATAGACTTATTCTGCATTGCTACAGAAGAAAGAATTGGGACCTGTGGTTAGATACTAAAGGGGAAGATATTTCTGCTGGATAGAAATAAGGATTTTGTAACAAGCAGAGCAGTTCATCAGTGGAATGGAGGGGACACAAAACCACACCTGTGGAAGTGTTCAAATGCTTGTTCATTCTGCAACATGGTATGCTGAGAAGAATATGGGATTTGAGGATCAGAGGACCCATGTTTGAATTCTAGTTCTGTTTGTTTCTTCCTTAATGATCTTGGGCAAGTCAGTTGCTTACTCTGGGACAGTTTTCTCATCTATAAAATGAATGGGTTAAGTTGGATGATCACCAAAGTCCCCTCCAGTTTTAAATGCTATAAGTGTTTGTTTTTTAGAAGGGGATGCCTGAATTTTGTGAGTATTTGGATGAGGTGAAGTCTAAGGCTCCTTCCAATTCTAATTTTCTGATATTTTTGAATGTGTATAACCCTGGACCTTCTATTTGCAATCCAAAGCTAAAATGCAAATCAGCCAGAGTCCATAAAGGATCTCAAACTAATTAGTCTCCATTATTATATTGGGGATCATCAACCAGGGATTGAGTAGTTCTACTTTTTCTGCTTAGAGGTTTGTCTCTATTCTTTGTTAAAGGCATTCTTTCTAGACTCTATAAATGTCGAGGGAGAGAGATGTCTGTTCATTATCATTAGTCTTCAGTCCAAGGATGTTTCAACACGGTCTATAAAACATTTCTTTGGCATGGTGTCTTTGGTAATCTGAGTGTCTCTCCTCCTTCTGGCTCCCTCACTCTGTCTCTCTCTTCAATTCTCTAAAGCTGGAAATACAGGGACTGAGCCCATTCCTGCTACTGATCAGCATGTGACTTTTAATAAGTTTTCTTCTTGACCTAGGCTGGTCATCTCTTTCTCTATCCTTCCCCATCCTTAGACCTTTTCTGGTTGCTCACTGTATTAATGATGAACTTACTGTGGATACTCAATTAGTTACATCCCCTGCAGTTCAGGACTCCAAGGCTCTAGAGAATCTACCAGACTCAGTTTCCCTCTTTTCTCCTTAACATTTTCCATTTAGTCCTTCTGAAGTAGCTATCCCACCCACCCCAGGGAAAGCTCAGCATATGCCCAGAAGCACTGTTTACTATCTCACTAAACCCTTGGGCAGTCTTCCTTCAACAGCTCACAGTCAGAAGAGAGTAGTGTTGGGTGCTGAGTTTCCACTGATCAGGGAGATTCTGAGTCAATTCTGGCAGAAATTCTGGTGGGAACAACAAGGACAACATCTCACCTACTTCCTCTCAATTGTTTTCTTCTAGGCTTGTTGCTTAAAAGAAACATGACTTCACACCAAGTCTTTAACTGGATTAACATAGTCCTCTTTTCTGTGGACTGAAGGGATCAAGAAAAAGGTGTACCTTGACCCATGAGCAAGATTAAATAGAGTTTGGGAGAGAAAGACAAGAAAAACTGGAGACAGAAGAGTTTGTAGTTTGTAAAGGAAGAGATAGTGGCTTCTAAGTGATATAGAAGCCATTTAGAGAGGCTAAATGTGGAAAGGCCAGGGAAAGGCAAGATATAGCTTCATTCTCTCCAACTCCTCAAACCAAGTAGTGGAATTTGATCTTTTTATTTAACTTCTTAATTTTATTTCTAAAAAAAAAAACCTCAGGCCATATAATTTACGCGTGAAAATACATTTTAGCTTTTTAAGACCAAACATTTATGGGTTTTAGGCATAAAAATTTGACATATGCCAAATACCTGGATGTTCAGAAGCATCTAGATATCTAATGACAAGAAAGTCCAACATTCAACACTAGAAATCTTTTTTTCCCATCACATTTCTATTTGAATTACTTGAAGTTATATAAAGTCTTTAAGCTATAGATGAATAAGTAACAAATGTAATTTAATAAAACTACTAGTCATACTTTAAACATCTATTTAGGTATGACATATGAGTATAAAAATAAGGATATAACAGCAGTTATGAAATCACGGTCATGCTAATTTTAAAAATAAAGTTCAGCAATATATGTGTGGCACTCAGGATAGCGATTACATTCACTTCCATCTTATGAACTTCAGTTTTATTTCTATAAAATGGACAATCTAATCCTGAAAGACACCAATGTAATTGCTACCTTTAGTATGTCAACTGCTTTGACAGGAGTGAATAATAATTACCTTTGTATTGTTAGGATAACTCCCCCGAGATTCAGATTGAAGAAAGATTCTACCATTTGAAAATTGTGCCTATTTCTTTGACTACTGGGAACAGGTTAAGAGCTTCTCTGGCTATGAATTCAACAGCATGTGATTATTTAATGTTAACAGGATGATAAAGTTTAAAGCTGAAAGCCATTTTAATCTATAGGGCAGGGTAAGTGAAGAGTAGGAAATTAGGGGAGATACGAGGCATTCAGAAAAGAGCACCAGACTAGGAGATGAGGCTCTTCTTTTGACTTGGGTATCTCTGAGCAAGCTGCTGAATTTCTCTAACAATTTTTTGCATTTTTAAAATGAGGGCAATTGTTGGGTGTGATAATAGAAGGGATTCTTATTCAGGTATGGCTTGGACTACATTGTCTCTGAGGTTCCTTCAACATCTGAGATTTTGAGATTCTGTCACTAAATGATCTCGGAGGGCCTTCTGATGCTGATGAGCTAATGAGTCTATTAAAAGAATAAGTGAACTGTTTTGCCATGCCTCAGAAATTGTGTGAAACTGCCTGTAATGTGCAAGAATGAAGTGCCTCACAAATGTGGAGTCCTGGCGGGGTAGTTCAGCCGGTTGTGGCAAGGTGATGATGATATCAATGCTGTTGGTTGGAGCCCCATTTGGGCTGTTAGTTTCACACAGGAAGATATAAACGGGCCACGACACTGAATTGAGGGCAGCTTTTTGGAAAGATGCCAGGGGACACAGCTTATGAACAGACTGGAGTAATTTATCTCTACAACTTGAATAGTAACTCAAGGGATGCATCACAATGATGACTAGACAGAAATCACCCTCATTAGTAGACGGAGTACACTGTTTAGGAAAGTTTCAGGTTAATAAAAGTATGATTCTAAGGCAAATCATAGAAGTAATTTATGAGTATTATCTTAATAATAATAAATATCATTAATTTAGTAGTACTTTATGATTTGTAACATGTTCTACATATGCTATCTCATTTGGTCCTCACAACAACTCTGGAAGATAGGCATTATTTTAATTATACCCATTTTACAGAGGAGAAAATGAGACTGAAAGAAACTAAGTGACTTGTCCAGGGCTACCCAGCTTTTAAAGTTCTGTGATAGAATTTGAACTCAAATCTTCCTGAATCAAAATCTAATATTCTATCCACTCCAAATCCTTTCTTTTAAGAATTTTCAGGAATTTGTGATACATTTGACAGAAGGGAATTTCTAAAGGAATATATATTCTGAATAACAGTTCTGGGATATTCCTCCCTCCTTCCTCCCAACTCAGCAAATATACTTTTAAAATATATGCTGCTGGGAGTTTTTTCTTTGAAGAGTTGGAAGGTGGTGTAGTAAAAAGATCATGTGACATCCCTCAATGACAACACATCTGGATAAAAAGTGAAAGATTCAGTCAATCATCGAGATATGTGGTCCACATGATGCCAGATGTTCTCAGTAGTTCAAATATTTGGATGACTCCATTTTTCCAGATCTGATGGTGGTGTATCCATTAAGAACATTCAAGAAATTCCAATGTTTTCACCATTTGAAAAGGAGTCCCGCTGTAATAGACTGATAACAACGTTTCACATTTATGCAGCACATTTAACGTTTACAAAATGATTTCTTCACAACCACTCTGTGAGGCGAGCAGTGTAACTACTCTAGATTCCATTTAAGAAGAGCATCTAAGACAGCCAGCAAACATGACTGTCCAAAGCTTTTAGAAGCTTCTCCAGTTTTGCTGCAGGGACCATCCAGATACAGAGAGGCTCCCTGGAAATTATTCTCAGGAGTTTCTTTTGTATCCCAACCCACCTCATTGTGATTCTAATTCTATCCTGTCCTCAAATACACTTGCCATGAGGAGAAAGAGAATAAACTAAATTCATACCACTCAGCTAGCCAACAAATATTTATTAAGCGCTCCTTCTGTGCCAAGCAGTGTGATTAGTAATGGAGTTACAAAGGGCAAAAGTCATTTTAATTTCCAATAGACTCATTCAGCCTATGGCAGAAAGTACATATAATCCTGAAAATCACAAATTACTCTCTTGAGGACATTAATTTTATCCAATACTGTTTTGATCTTTCAAAAAGATTTTTTTTTCTAGATTCAGGCATTCTATTTCTAGGAAAGATTCCAGAAAGGCCTTACTGTTTGTTCTTGACAAAACAACTTCTTAATTAACCCTATTCTGAGGGCAGAGAATGGTTCGAGGGAGACAACAATACTAACAAACTCAAAAATCTTAAAAAGTTACACAAAGTAAATATTTCATGTTTCCTTATAAAGATTTGATAAATATCTCCACATTTGTAAGGCACGCTGAACTATAGAACTAGAGCTCTCTGATTGCATGCCCTCAGGGGATGACCATCAGATGAACTATAAAGCTGGCGAAGTTGGACTGGAGGAAAACATAGCTATGACAAAAAGAAGTGGCGAGCATTTAATTGAAGGTTGAGCGGATGCTCTTGGACCCAGTTGATCACACCTTGACTATTGCTTCATGTTAGTCTACCAAGTTAATGTGGACCATGCCTCGTTTGCCTTTGACAACCTTTTAAGAGTTGAACACACTTTTTGCTTGTTTTAGATACTGCTGTCTGACGAGAATAAGATGGAGTAAACTGTCTTTGCTCGGGATCAAATAAGGCATCTAGGTGGCACAGTGGACTGGATTTGGAATCAGGAAGACTTGAATTCAGATCCTGCCTTAGATACTCTCTTAATAGATATATGATGCTGAGTAAATCACTTAACTTGTCCAAGCCTTTGTTCTTCAACTTGTAAAATGGGAATAATAATAAAATCAATCTCCAAGGGCTTTTGCGGGATCGAATAAAATATGTAAAGTGCTTTGCAAACCTTAAAGCACTCTTTAAATGTTAGTTACTATTATTGTTTGTTCAGAGAACAGCCCAAAAGAGTGGAATAAAACATTTCAGGGGGATTTTTTTTAAACCCTTACCTTCTGTCTTAGAGTCAGGACTAAGTTCTTCTAAGGCAGAAGAGTGGTAAGGGTTAGGCAATAGGGATTAAGTGACTTGCCTAGGGTCACATAGCTAGGAAGTGTCTGAAGCTAGATTTGAACCTAAGACCTTTCTTCTCTTCAGTGGAATTTCTTAAATAGATTTTTTTCTTGTTACAGTACCATTAAGACCAGATGATAGAATGATGCTTCTAAATAGGGGCTGTAATGTAGACTTGAGAAAAGACAATCTACCTGTTTCACATTCAGTGAAATGGATTTTGAAGATTGGATCTTTAGGTGAATGGCATTTAGTCTCCCAGAAAGATGCCAGAATTTCCCTTGATCTAGTGATTTGTTTCTATAGAATCATAGTAGGCTTGGATGGGACTGAAATATCTGGTTGATCGAATCTCCTACTTGTTGAAGTGGTCTTTCTAGGACCCTGCTCTTTGTGCAGTCACAAAGAAAAATCAGATAGAATGAATCTCTTGATTATATCCAATCCTGAAGTTGTATAGTCAATATATGGGTTAAACAAAACCCTATTTTACTATATCATATTTAGTAAACACTTCTAGAGTTATGCAGTTAATATTTCTGTTCTCTTTAGTTGACTAATATCAAAACATAATGTGCAATTAGACTAAACTGTAGTAGTTACTTCAATGGCAATTACCTGTCAGTATACAGGGACCATTCTGCATGGCAAAAAGCAAGCACAATAACTGATTCTTAACATGCCTTAGAAATCATGAAAATAATTGGGAAATAAAGTTTGTAGAATATAGTATGCAACCAAGTTTCTCTAAAAACAGTAAAATGGATATGTAGAATTTTCCCACATGTGTGCACACATACCACATGCTAGTAACTTTTCTGAAAGCAAGAAAAAAAAATAAAACCATTTTTTCTTCTTTGTTATTTGGCTTCTGTTTTTCCTCTAGATCGACATTCCCCCCACACACACCCCAACCCCCTGTGCCACCTTCAACTCATTTCAGCTTCTGTGAGAACAATTAATTCAGACTGCTGAGATGGACTTGCTCTTATAGTCTTGGCAATAAAAGTTTTCCTTTTAGGATGGCATAAGATAATGTTTTATTATCCCATAGTTTGTAACCAGCATCAGAAGAGATGTCAAAGTTATATCTTGCTCTATACGATGTTCTCCTTTTCAGATATCCCACATTACAACATGTCACTAAGAGTTTAGCATAAACACAGGCAGGTATTAAGACACTAAAATGTGGTTGAGGAAAGATAGATGCAAGTGGAAACCTACACACCAGGCCTCCACTTGGCTCTAATTGGTATTTCAATATTATTTTGTAGAGAAAAGATTTGAACAGCAGGCTACTGCTGCCCAAACAAAAGATTAAGCTAAGTGAAGCAAACGATCATTGTCAGATGACTCTTTCCCTATGTTCTTTCTTGCACTCACCTTCAGCAGGCTGGGTTGTTCCTTGGGAGACTGAAGTTTCCTTAAGCTCCTCTCGGGACTGTACGGATGATGGGCTAATGCACTTAGGAATGGGAGAGGACGGGGCTGCAGGAGCACTCAAGTCTAAGCAGAGTTCAGTCCTGCCTCGGCTTGTACTCCGGCTTCTCAGCTCCTTCTCATACTCCTCCGTTGCCAACTGCTCCAAGTATTTGTATCTGAAAGTTAAATTCCAAAGGGTTTCCGTAAAAAGAAAGAGAAGGCTGTGGTTGCTGCTTGTTTATGGCTGAAACACCTGCAGAGTGAGCTGATTTCCTGATGCATGGACTACAGTGCAAAACGGACTGATGGGTCAGGCTGCCAAAAAAAAAAAAAAAAAGACTGCAAAGCCAAGATGCTAATGATAAAAGAAAAAAACTCACACCATTCAGAGCAGCTCAAATAGTGGGGGGAAAGACAATGTCACCGAGTCCCCAGATACTGCTAGTCCATTCTCTATAATCTTATCTTTACCACTTTGGAAGCATTTGAATAAATAATCCAAACAAAACCCCCCCCAGGACAGTAAAAGTTCCAAAGAGACAACTCTGAAAGTGCAAAGATGAGGAGAAAGGAAGATGGCTCAGTGCAAAGGGTAAAACAAAATAAAAAAAAGTTCCCTAGAAAAATACCAGTAGTGAGAGTTTGGACTGAGGTCTCTGAGTTTCTGAACCTGCTTCAATGCTAACAGCAATGCACTGGAATTCACTTTGTTCTCTCAGTGTCTACAATGGAAACTTTTTTATATTCTAAAATATTTCTGAGCCGGACTCAGCCACCCAATAGCTTGGACCTGACGTCACATATAGTTGATTCATCAAAGTCAGTTTAAAAGAACAAAGATACATCTGTTTTGCATTTTAGGCAGGCAGAACTCACTGTTTATTAAGACCAGCTACCAATCATATTCTTCATACTGTGCTTTATAGAATCAGACCAAAATAACTTTGAAATATGTGCCTCTTCCAGATGTCTGCTAATTTTATCCACCATTATTTGCAAAGGAATAAATTGATGAATATAACTGTAGCAGACTTATGACTATCTTATCATAATTATATTCGAAAGAGCTTTGAGATGTCCCCCTCCTCCCTTAGTATCCCTGACAATATAGCTACATAATCAATAATCAATAGCCAATTGATCATGACATTCCCACCAAGGAGCCTTCCAGCTCTTGTACAGTCTCCCATTGCTGAATGACTATAGAATCACATCCTAAAACCACTTAAGACAAGGAAGGCAGTGCACATGTTAACAGATTCTCTTGAAATCAATGCAAAGTTTAAAATACATTCCTGTTTTCTTGCCTCAAAGGCTCTAGAAATTCTTTCCCTTATAGTAGTCTCTTCCCTTCTTGCCATCTATTCAAATACCACTTGCATTTTAAGACCAGCTCCAGTCTCTACCTTGATGGGAAGTGGAAGAGAGGACTTTTAAGAACATGGCAACTCAAGGTGATTTCTCTCTTCACTGAAAGTCCTACAGTTCCAACTATGTGACCCTCATTTGAGATTTATGATTTACTGATCTGTATAGTTGGTTATCTTTGTACATGTATACTGCTTGTATTCCCATGCTGACTATATGCTCCCAGAGGATATGAGCCATATTTTAGTTATTTGTAATGACCTCAGCACCTAGGACAGTGTCTGGCATATAACAGACACCCAGTAAGTGTTTACTGCTGGTTGAAAATAAATGTGCCATTCGAAAGCACTGTTGGTGGCCCAACCATTCTGTAAAGCAATTTGGAATTATTTGAAGAAAGAGACTAAAATGTCAGTACAGTTTGACCAAACAATTTCACTGCTAGGCATATGCCCCTGGGAGGTAAAAGTTAAAAAGAAAGGTTACCAATAGCTGATTTTTTAAATTTATTTTTTAGTATCAAAGTACTAGAAACAAAACAGACAACAACTGATTGAGGAATGATTAAATTTATACGCATAGTTGTAGCTGGTGAAGTTTTCACATTTAACTGTTTCTACCTGGGGAATGAGAAAATGGTACCTTCCTGGACAAAAATTTTATTTTCCAGAAAGTGGAAAAACACAATGAGGTGAATTGAGATTTTGGTCTCATCTTCTGACCAAAATAGAAAAAGTGGTTGGGAATGAAAAAGAGATAGCAATCTGATCATCTAATAATTTATAATAGCCATGAAAGTGACCAGTCAGCATTGAAATATCTTTACCTTGTATTTTAAGAAAGCAATTTTCCAAAAGTTCAAAGAAAAGATAGCTAGAAACTTATAGTTAATTTAAGTCAATGCAGTTTTTATTAAGTACCTTCTCTGTGTTGGGTGCTTTGAATAAAAAGATTAAAAACAGAAATAGTTGCAAAGTTTAGAATCTCATGGATTGGGAGGATGAAATGCACACAGTTAAATATGAGACAAATACAGCAAGGTAAAATAAGAGACGAAGTATGCTAGGAAAATTGGAGGAGGAAGAGATCACTTTTGATTATAAGGATTGGGTTAGGCTTTATGGAGGAAGGGGTCTCTGAGCTGAGCCTTGAAGTAAGAGGAAAATTTCAACTGTATGAGATGAGAAAGGAGTGTGTTTTAGGCATGAGAGATTGCTTGAATAGCAAGAGGCTGGAAAAGTTCAAGGTGAGAGCAGGGAAAAAAACTTTACCTCGAATTCAGAGACTGAAAGTATACTGGACTAAAATATGAAGAGCCAAGGACAATAGACTCATTGAAGATTTTGGATTTTACCCTATAAGGAATGGTAAACTACTGAAGTCTTCGGAGAGGGCAGTGATATGAGAAAACACATATTAGGACAGTCATTTCAGCTATCATATGAAAGATGGAATGGAGAGGGGAGAGGCTAGCTCAGAGATTTTTTTTAAACCCTTACCTTCTGTCTCAGAATCAATATTGTGAATTGCTTCTGAGGCAGAAGAGAGGTAGGCAATGGGGGTTAAGTGATTTGCCCAGGGTCACACAGCTAGGAAGTGTTTGAGGCCAGATTTGAACTCAGGATCTCTCATCTCTGGGTCTGGCTCTCAATCCACTGTACCACTCAGCTGCCCCAAGTTAAGGGATTTTTACAGAATGAAAGTATTAAAAGCAAAATTCTGATTTTATAATTGTGAGTAAGCTCAGTGAGGAGGGGAAATAGAAGCAGGTAAAGAGACCAGTAAAGTTACCTAGAAAGTTTCATAATGAGATTATATTTAAAAGGACAAGTAGCATAATGGATAGAGCAGTGGTGAATAGGGAGGGCATCACAGAACAATGGAAAGGGCATTGGACTGGGGGGGTTGTCTTTGAATGGTGACAATACTCCAAAGAGTTCCAGTCTAGAATAAGATAAGGCTTCTAAAAAAAAGCTAAGAGAAGTAAAAGGAGCCACTTGTTGCATATTTTCCTTCTATTTTCCCTACCATCTAGAAAAATCTTCAAATTGATGAAGGTAGAAAAATATATATTTAAGAATTAGAGACTAGGCTAGGTGACAAAGATAGTAACAGATCTGATAAAAAAATTTGATCCCAAGTACTGAATGAAAACATATATGTGACCAAGGAACCATCGTTAATGATTTCTGAGAAATTGTAGAGATGGGAAAAAGTGACAAAGGATTAGAAATGAACAAAGGTTGGCCAACCTTTCAAAAGGAGGGAAAGGGTTGAATCTGGAAGCTACTTTGAAGGCAGTCCTGAGAAAAAAATTATTTTAAAATTAGAGATTACTGGAAGCCACCATAAAATCACTAAGAATAAGATACAACAAGATATTTTTATCTACTCTTTTTGTCAGTCTTGTTCAATTGGCAGGTTTAGGAATGCTTTGAGTACAATAAACCTGAATTTCAGAAAGGCATTTGTATAATTTTTGTAAAATCCATGATTTAAAATTTTTTGACAGAAATTTTAGGAAGAGAAGCTTGTTAACTCCCCAAGTCAAGAAAATGTGTGCCATAAAGAAACCTGTAATGCATCAAAAGATCTAGAATGAACTTTGGAATATAATGAACTGAACCTGAAGGGGGTTGAACATATCATCTATTCTGAATGTAAACTCTTATGACAAAGGGGACTGCCCCCTATCTGGCTTTTTGTCAATGTGCCTAGAAAACATTGGTTTTGCTATCTTTCTTCTGTTTCTCTCTTATCTATAATTATTGTAGTTTCCTCTTAAAAAGTGTAATATTGTATGCACTTTTAGCTACAAGATCTTTAGAGGTATAAGCTAATTATGTTAAATGATTCATTGAGGAGACTAGTCTCCCAAAGAATCTCAGAGGGGATTGTGAAGATAGGATTAACTCTCCCCTAGTCTATTTTTAGTTAATCAAATCAAGAACTTAAAGTACCCCACTTAACCATTAGGTAGGGGAACTCACAAGTCACTTACTAGTTCATACTCCTGGCCCCCACGTTGGACAGTACTAGTCAAATTGAAAGACTGCAATTGGTTTCTGTGAAGAGGGGGAGAGATAGGAAATGACATGAGAAAAGGGGTATTAAAAGAGGCCAACATGATCTGAGACTCAATTCCTTTCCTGGCATTTGGAGTGAGTGGCTGAGATTCTGGCCTTCTTTTTGGAGGAGACTCTTTCTCTGGATCCTGTGTTGGCTCAGGCTGTAGAGAAGGCTGTGCTGATGGACTCCTGCTGGGGTGCCAAACTGGACTTCACTTTGCTATAGAAGCTCTTAGGACTGGTAGGCTTGTTAAGAATCTGTCTCTTTATCTACATTTCCCACGTTCACTCTTTCCACCTCTTTGTAAATAAAAGCTGCTAAAAGTAATTTTGACTTAAGCTATAATATTTTAAAATTGGCAACCACAATATTACTTTATAACTCTTTTATTGAGTCAAAAACCCCAATTATAATCCTTACACATTTGACAAAGTACCCTTCAGGAGCTCCTTCTGAATAAAAAACAAAGGATTTTTAAGTGTCAGAGAGAGCAGTTTGGTTTTTTTTTTTAATTTTAATTAGACATTTATTAATATTTGTTTTTAACCTGTTTACATACTTTATGCCCCTACTTTCCCCTTCACCCCTGGCTCTCCCCCCACCCATGGCCAACGCACATTTCCACTGGTTGTAACATGTGTCCTTGTTTAGGGTCTATTTCCCATTCATGTCCGCCTCAGCCCGTACATTCAAGCAATTGTTTATCTTATATGTTTCCTCTCCTGCAGTCCTTCCTCTGAATGTGGGTAGCATCTTTACCATAAATCCCTCAGAACTGTCCTGTGTCATTGCATTGCTGCTGGTACAGGAGCCCATTACATTTGATTTTACCATAGTATATCAGTCTCTGTGTACAATGTTCTTCTGGCTCTGCTCCTTTCGCTCTGCATCACTTCCTGGAGGTCTCTCCAATTTGCATGGAATTCCTCCAGTTTATTATTCCTTTTAGCACAATAGTATTCCATCACCTGCATATACCACAATTTGTTCAGCCATTCCCCAATTGAAGGACATACCCTCATTTTCCAGTTTTTTGCCACTACGAAAAGCGCAGCTATAAATATTTTCGTACAAGTCTGTTTATCTATGATCTCTTTGGGGTACAAACCCAGCAATGGTATGGCTGGATCAAAGGGCAGGCAGTCTTTTATAGCCCTTTGGGCATAGTTCCAAATTGCCAGCCAGAATGGCTGGATCAGTTCACAACTCCACCAGCAATGCATCAATGTCCCAATTTTGCCACATCCCCTCCAACATTCATTACTCTCCCCTTCTTTCATTTTAGCCAATCTGCTAGGTGTGAGGTGATACCTCAGAGTTGTTTTGATTTGCATTTCTCTAATTATTAGAGATTTGGAACACTTTCTCATGTGCTTATTGATACTTTTGATTTCTTTACCTGAAAATTGCCTATTCATGTCTCTTGCCCATTTATCAATTGGGGAATGGCTTGATTTTTTATACAATTGATTTAACTCCTTGTATATTTGAGTAATTAGACCCCTGACAGAGTTTTT
>NC_058130.1:420780274-420821025 GCF_016433145.1 Gracilinanus agilis
TCCTTCCTTCCTTCCTTCCTTCCTTCCTTCCTTCCTTCCTTCCTTCCTTCCTTCCTTTCATCCTTCCTTTTTTTTAAAGTCCCTACCTTCTGTTTTTGTATCTGTTCTAAGATAGAAGAGCAACAAGGGCCAGGCAATTGGGGCTAAGTGACTTGCCCAGGGTACACAACTAGGATGTGTCTGAGGCCATATTTGAACCCAGGTCCTCTCCCAGACTCTAGGCCTGGTGCTCTATCTACTATACTAACTACCTGCCTCCAGTCTTCATTTTTGGTTGCTTCATTTTGCTAATCTGTTCAAGTGCCAGCAGCCACACTGCACTTTTCACTGTCACAGCCACTCGGAATTACCATGCATCCTCTAGAATTGAAGAAGGAGACATTTGGAGCTAGACAGGACTTGAATATGGAAAGTGTCTGTGATTTCATCAGGGTGAGGAACTCTTGGTGTGGTAACTCTCTCCACCAAGCAAGACCACAAGTTATATGTGATTTAGGAGATAAGACCTAGGGAGTTTGCCACAGCACTTCAAGATGCACTGTCATGCTTAGGGTGGTTTGACTTGGGAGCATTAGAAGTGGGACTCCAACTTAGGTCTTCTTAACTCCAAATCCTATACCCTATTATGCCATGTGTCTCTCTTAGGCTACAAAGGACATGACAGGAAAAAAAGATTACCTTTTACAAATATGTAATAGAAATAATTTTAATATTAAATATTCTATTTTCTAAAGAGGCTTATTTTGTTTAATTAGTTATTAGAGACAGCTCTAACCTTGTGTTTTTTTTTTTTCAAAAAATGTGTTGATATCTTATCTAACAAACTGGCAACCTTCATTAAGATGTGTTTTGGGTAAGATTTTTAATATAACAACAAAAAAAATCCATTAATAAAAGGATAATAGGCAATTAGGTGGTCCAGTGGATAGAGCATTTGATCTGGAGTAAGGAAGACCCGAATTCAAAGCCAGCCTCAGATACTTATAACTATGTGACCTTAAGATGAAGTCACTCAACCTCAGGTTGTCTCAATTTTTTCAACTTTAAATTGGGGTTGTTGTGAGATATCTGTAACATACTTAGTACATTGCCTGCCACATAGTGGGAGCTTAATAAATGAGCGTTTCCTTCTTTTTTGTTCCTTCCCCTAATCAAACTGCTTACCTGTGAATTCTGGAAATGAAAAAAGGTTCTTCAGTCTTATCAGAGGTACCTTCTTCCTTAGTGGTTTCACAGCACTTACATATAAAATGTAGTTTATCAAAATATCCCATTCCTCAACCACACTAGTTATCTGAGGTGTTAGTGGATTTAATTTAAACTGCAACCATAGTAAAAATATTTCACTTTAATAGTTTTTCCTGCATGCTTGGTTAGTTTTGTGTTTTACTTCCAAGAACTGTGTGGTTAAAGTGGGAAAGGGGACAGACAGATATACAAACCTTTCTTCTCTTGCTTGTCTTTGCTCCTCTCTTTTGTCTAAATAATCTCGGCTAACAGAAGCATACAGGAGAATTTTTTTTAAAGAAATGATGGAGAGAATGATAGCATTAGATGATCAGCAAATGATAAAGAAATGGTTAACAATAATGAAAGTCTTCTTGTTAGTAATAAAAACAATTATAGATGGAAAAGCATTCCCTCCTGTTTCAAACTTTATTATCCTAGAAAATTTAGTCTGCATCCTTCATCTCTATCACAATAACAATCATAGTGATGATAAATAATGATAATAGCATTTATACAATGATTTAAAGTTTGTGAATCTCTTCATATATACTGACACCCTTAAGCAGATACAAAATTGGGCTTTTCAGTACAAAAGATTCAAGTGCTATCAGTATTTTACCTCAATGTATTGGTTAGTGACAAGTGGAAATAGGAATATAAGAATAAAAGCTGACATTTATAAGGAGCTGTAAGGTTTGTAAAACGCTTTACATATGTCATTACATACTACTATGTTTGATCCCCACAATAATTCTCTGAGGTAGAGGGTATTATTATTCTTGATTTGTAGCTGAGGAAACTGAGGCTGAGAGATGGGACTTGCTAAAGGCTATACAGCTAGTTTGAGGCAGAATCTGAACTAAGGTCTTCTTGATTTTAAATCCATCATTCCATTTACTATACCACCTAGCTACCTAATAACAAAAACTATGTGAGGAACCTAGTGTCTCTTTCTGTGTCTCTGTGTCTGTCTGTCTGTCTGTCTGTCTGTCTCTGTCTGTCTGTCTGTCTCTGTCTCTGTCTCTGTCTCTGTCTCTGTCTCTGTCTCTGTCTCTGTCTCTCTCTCCCCCACTTACCTTCCATCTAGAATCAATACAGTATATTGTTCCCAAGACAGAAGAGCCTAGTAAGGGCTAGGCAATAGAGGTTAAGTGACTTACCCAGGGTCACACAGCTAGGAAGTGTCTGAGGCCAGATTTGTGCCCAGAATTCCTGGCTCTCAATCTGCTGAGCCACCCAGCTGCCCCTGATCCCAGTTACTTTCTAAGTGTTCATAGCTCCCTTTAATTGATTTTCACATAACCAGACTTTCTTTGCGGAACCTCAGGAACTGTAATTCCCAGATGCCTGTGGTTTATTCTGATGATCCAAATTCCCTCACAGAAAAGGATGGTTTTTCCATGATCTATTTATGTGTCTTAAAAAAAAAACCCTAACAAGGCCAATGAAATACTGGCAGGTTCAGGCACTTCAGACAGATGTTTCTATATGAGGAAGTTAGGTTTGACTCTCATCTTGTTTTCCTCATTCCATTTTAATTATTTCAGTAAGGAAATATGTATAGAAATGTGTACACACATATACAAAGTGTGCCCTCTATCCATATTATATGAGTTTAGAGGTACATATATGATATACAGAAGAATCACATAACTTGCAAACCTTCCTCTCTACATATTGTGTGGCCTGAGTGCCTGGTCTTCTAATCTGGTTGTCTCTAATTCACTTTTTCAATTATTCTTAAATTATTAATATTTATTAAGAATACATTATATTCCTGGCCACAAGATCTTAATAAATAAACAAATATATATCTTTATACATATATATGTGTGTATATATATGCATATATATATATATATATATACCCACACATCCTTGGCCCATTTACTTTATCTAGCTCATCTTTTTTCCCTTCATTATTAAACCTGAAAAAGTCATCTATACTTGATACCTCCTCCCCATCCCCAGAAGAATGTAAGCTCCTTGAAGGTAAGGGCCATTTCATTTTGGCTTTTTTGCCTTTCATGGCACCTTGATTTTTCTTGAATGAGGTGATTGTCTAGATCTATGATTGTACTGGTATTAGGGAGTACCAATGAACAAGTTCATTCCATGAATGGGGATCAGCTCATTTGTTCTCATTTGTATCTTTTATGCTAAGAGAACACTGGGAGCAGTGGCTTGCCTGTGGCCATATAGCTACTAAATGTCAAAGTCAGGATTCAAATTCAGGTTTTTCTGATTTCAAGGGGAGCTTTCCAATCCCCTCTATAAATACAAATGATTTTAAAATAGTTTTTCCCTCAGATCAGTATTTATTTTTCCTGAATCTGAAAGACTCAGTGATAATATATCCTATAAAAGATCATTTTTTATTTTGTCTTTAACATTCTGAACTGACATAAGAGTAGCTTTTTAAGCTGAGACTAGTGACTAGTGCCTTTATGAAAGCACTCATCAGTGAACTAGATGACAAAAACATCTGAATACCCAGACTATGATTTGATATTTGACAATTATGATAATAAACATCTAAATATCCAAAAAAGGTGAAAAATATATGTTATATAAACAACCCTATGCTTTTAGGCTCAGCTCTCTGGAACCTGTCAGAACAATGAGATGTATTTTTCCCCTTAAAATTTAAATTTCATTAAAACTTAATTGTGTTGTCCCAACTTGTTAAATCCTTAAAGAAGGATCTCTTCTTGAAAATCTTTTGACACTTTTATTATTTTTTGTCATCCAATTTCCAACTTTATTCCTCAAACTATTTAATTTCACTCATATGGAGCCATTGAGTTTACTAATATCTCCAATCAGGCATTAATTAATGATTCCAAATTTCATTCCTATTGTTGCTTGCTTATCCATCCATCCATGCATCCATGCATCCATGCATCCATCCATCCATCCATTCATTCATTCATCCATCCATTCATTCATTTCTTTAATCAGACTATATAGCATTCAGGAGATCTTCTAATATCTTTAGATCTTTAATAGCTTTTTCAAGCTATTCCTTCCATAGTGTTGTTTGTCCTTAGGAATATTCTATTATAGTATAATTTTTCCTTCTATCATTCTTACAGTGGCAATAGTTGCTGTATCCATGGTTGTATGCTCATCCTAAAATGTTTTTAATCTTGTCAAAAATTTTATGAAAATTCATTCACTCATAGTGGCTGAAGGAAAATCTATTTTTGAATTATTCTCTTTTGTTATAGTTTATGAGCTAGTTGGATTTATGTTGTCAAACTCAAAGAGTGCTTTTTGAAATTCCAGTCCACGTATGTCTATCACTTCTTGAAAATCATTTGAGACTTGTATTATTTTTTTGTCATCCATTTTGTTAATATCTAGAATTCTGGGAATTTGTGTTAACTTAAGGTTTTTAATAACCTCAACTTTTTCAATATTTTCCTTTTTTTGATATTTAGCTCTAATTTTGTCTAATCTGGACTTAAGGATAAAGTTATTTCTTACAATCGCCCTGTATTGATTTATAGTATACTATTGTATGTTATTGAAATGGAGAGTAATGTTGATAAAAAGCAGCATGAAGTCCTTGCCTATAACTGGAAAGGTCTGTTTTTGGTTTTGTTAAGATATAGTGCTGGCACATAATGAAAGCATTCATATTGCCAAAGCTTTTCTTATGCAATCATAATTTGCTTGCTTTACTGGTCAGCGCCATCTGTACTGAAGCATTTCCAGCAGGTGGGATATTGGTAGTTTTGATTTTTTTCCAGTATAGCTTGTCTTCTTGTGGTCCCAGAACACAAAGAGGCCCCACTTATCCTGAAGTCTCCCATATCAAGCAAATTATCATGATGTCTTTGAATAGGGCTGGCTAATAACCAGATGCTACCGTTTCCATTTCCTTACTGACTGTTATATCTTATTGAGTGGGTGCTAACTCAATTGGCAATATTACTGGATCCCAAATCACTAGCATTTGGTGGTTCCTTCCGGGGGGCTCTCATATTCCTTAGTAGTATCCAGAAACATGCAGTCTCCACTAGATATTATTCTGACTGACATTCTCTAGGGGTACTCTTCTTCACAATGTAGACAACAGGTTGGACTTTAAGGGGATTATTATTATCATTATTAGTCAGGTGGACTTTAATAACCAAACCTATACATATATACACACAGCAGTGGTGGATCTGGAAAGGACCATAAACATATGGCTTTTGATAAACATGTTAAAAATACTCATAGAGACTGCAAGATCATTCCTCAAACTCAAGACTTACACAGACATTTTACTATCTTGTAAAATTTCAGATTTCTAAGCAGATAATTATATTTAAGCAATTTTGCATTTGTGTTCGACAGATTTCAATTGGATTTTGATTGTTTCTTCAGTTGCCACTTTATGACAATAACATTTCTTGTACCAAAGACAACCTGGACCATAAAGACCATATTTAGGTAATCTGTATGAAGAATAGAGATCTGTATGAAGAATATAGTGAATCATCTGCAAATGGCTATTTGAGGGACAGTGAGGTAGAGTGGAAAAAGCACTAGATGTCAGAAGACTGGTTTCAAATTCTAGTACCTCTGCCAAGTGTGTGGAATGTGTGACTGACCTTGGGAAACTCATTTAACCACTGTCAACTTTAGTTCTCTCATTTATAAAAGAAGGTAATTGAACTGATGAATCAGCTCAAAGATACCTTCTAGTTGTGGCATTTTATGAATTTATTTTATTTCTGTGAAAAATTCCATGGCATCTATATCCTATTCCATCTAGGGTCAAATGGTCTGATATCCAATATCTCTGATTTTTCTTTGGTCTTACAGACACAACTTCAAATAGAAGCTATTCACAGAACCATATTTTTAGATCTGGGAGGGATTTTATATGTCATCTAAAACTCAAATTTACAGATGAGGAAACAGAGGCACAGATTATTTCAGTGACTTGTGCAAATTCATAAGATTAGGAGGAAGTATCAGATATGGAGTTAACCTAGGTCCTCAGACTATTAATCCAAAATTCTTTTCAGTTTTTCATAATGTCCCTATTATAAAAAACATGGTGTACTCTCCAGACTGCCAGACATGAGTTAGGCTTGAGACGTGTTTCATGACACTTAATGACTGTATGACCCTAGTCGAATCATATAACCTCTTTCAGTCTTGGTTTCCTCATCTATAAAATAGAGTAATAATGGCATCTACCTCTTGAGGCTGTTGTGAGGATCAAAAGAGATAATTTTTTAAGTGTTCTGCAAACCTTTAAGCTCTTATAAACTTGAGGTATTACATTACTTCTAACAAGTTCCCATATAATTGTATTGGCATTCATGGTGACTACTTAATGGTCTAATTTTCAAAATATTAAATAACACATCTTAAAACTGTTCCTTACTTGAATTTGTTTCTTTCTTCCCGTTCTATCCTTTGTAATCTCTCTTCTCTCTCTTGGCGTCGCCTCTCTCGTTCTGCTGCCAATGATTCTTGATGTTGACGAAATGATGATGTTAGGAGACCACTCAGTGATGACCTAAAGAAGGAATGGAATGACATTACTTGGAGACGGTGGGAAAACATGCTGATAATCACTAGATATAAACTTTATTTTCATTATCCAGAATGTCTTGGAAATAAACACAGATGAATAATTTTTTCATTTAACAATCCCTTTTTAGTGCCTACTATATGTAAGATAATGTGTTGGAGGAAGTAAAAAGATAAACAATAATAATCACATCTAATTATAAATTGCTGACAATTAAAATTATATATTAAAAGTTCCCAGTGAAAATATAAAAATATAAACAAGGAGCAGTTTGTCCTTAAAAAGCTTACAATTGAGTATTGAAATAAAAAGAACATATACAAATAATTATACAAAATGGCATATAGTAAGTTCATAATAAAACTACAAAGGACTATGAGATTAATTGAAGAACATGTGACCTAGAAGATCCAGAGAAAACATTCCAGAAGAGTCAATATTTCAGCTGGGCCTTGAAAGACGAGCAGAGGAATCATGGAAACATTAATTAAAACTATTAATCTTAAAAAACCAAAATGTTAGTGATTTAAATTGTATTTTAAATCTACAATAATTTCTAATGGCATATATAGTAAATAATATATTTTTCTACACTGAATGAGTTCATATCCAATTTTCTTGTTCTCTTTTCCACCAAGCTTCTTAAGCCTTTCTCATTCTGGAAGCTGCCTGTGCCACCATTCTCAAGAAACCTCCTCTGGGATAATCCACCTACTCTGCAGCCTTCTTAAGCTGGAAGATCCCTCCACCTTTGTGGCCTTTTCTTCCAATTGATTGTTTCCTTTGGAGACCTCCATTTTAAGGAAGATCCCCAAGTCCAGCCATGTTTATTCCTTCCGTCCTCTCCTGGCACTGCTCTGGACCCTCCACCAAAGTCTAACTCCATTATACCCCAATGAATACTATTCCTCTCTCCTATTTTTGGTTTTGGGTCATCTTCCTTTATTAGAAACTTATAAATTGGTTGGGGGCAGCTACCATCTTTCTTTTTGCTTCTTTTTGTATCCCCAGTACTTAAGCATAGTGCCTAGCACATAGCAGGTACTTAATAAATGCTTGCTGTTGATGCAATGAATTGGTTCTACTCTATTTGCTGTTTATTGATTATGCCTTCTTCCCTGCCTCCTTTACTCCCTCCCCAATAAATATAAAGCATTGGACTTAATATAACAAAATTCTGCCTTGAAAGCTCTCCTCCTTAAAGGTGTCTCCCATGCACAAGCCAAGATCATGCAAGATTCCAGATGTTCCCACAGAGACAACATTTAGTATCAATGATAAATAACAACTGAGACATAAGACAACAAATGGGAACCCCAGAGCAGATAGTGCAGAAAAGATCTAAACTTCTATCTATTCCTGCCAGATCTGGAAATGGGTACTAGAAAAACTTACAAGGACCTAGGAAAATCCAAGGGACTTCACAATTTCTCAACCCATGTCCTGCTAAGTAGGAGAAAAAGAGAAGCCATAGCTTAACAAAACAGGCAGCATGATATAGTGGAGAGAGTACCAAATTTGGAATTAAGAAGGTCTGGATTTGAATCTTACCTCATAAACTTAGTAGCTGTTAAACCCCCTAGCAAGTCACTTAAAGTCTCTAGTCTCCAGTTTTCACATCTGTAAAATAGACTCAGTGGGGTCCCTTATAGCTCTAAATCTATGATCTTATGTTTGTGGTCTGAGTTTCCAGAAGGGATAAGTTTCAGGGGGCTGGATTCATAGGAGCTCCTTACGCCAAAACAGGGTGGCGGGGGGAGGAGAGGTGTTGTGACTAGAAAGTATGATTTCATTACAAACAGAAAACGGGTGGTGTTTTCCAAGTGGTAAATAAAATTATCTGTAATTTTACTATTACTATAACTATCCAAGTGGTAAATAAAATTATCTATAAGACTATTAATTCCATTACCCCATCCTCATTAATACTACAGCCTAAATTAACCTGTGCTTCAGCTTAGTAAGCTCGTCTGGGTGGTATCTTTTCTTTGACTAAATTCTTTGTTGTAATACTCGCATACATCTCATCTTTTCTCCTTTTATTTTATGGGAACATCTGTTAACATGTCATCGAAAGGTCATAGGAATTTTTAATAGTGTCCAATTAAAGCAGGAGAATTCTCTTTTAATGTGGAAGCCTGCTGGGCTTGCCATGGGTGAAGGACACTGAGGCTGCTACTTAGACCGGGTGAAGGCTGAGTTAGTTCCTGCTTGACTTTGAGACTAAAGAGAGCACATTTCAGCAGGTAGTTATCATTAAAAACAGATGTAAGTTCTCTCTCTCTCTCCTGAATAATTGAGTTCAGAAGAGATTGCAATGTGAACTGAAAACACTCCAGGAATGAGTTTTTCTTTCCCTGAAATGAAACAAAATTCCTTGAACAATCATAAGTCTCAGTCTCAGGACCCTAAATACTTGCTTTGTTACCATTGTGAACCCTAGCTTTCTCCTAATTCAAGCAGTGGTAGAGAAAGGAGATAGAGGGATTTCTCCACATTTGGTGATTTTCTGGGCATGTTTTTGTTTTTTGTTTCCCAAGTTGGAGACACTATGAGAAGCAGCAGCCTATTGGAAGCCAGTTGGTATAAGTATAAGTCAATAAACTGAATTTCTCTAGGTCTTATCCCACCTAGATACTTATTACACATGGGAGAACAAAATCTGATATCCTATAAATTTGGTTTCTGGAAGTATGCAAAAGCCACAATATCAATGCTGGAATTCAGTCAAAACCATAAAAAAATTTAATATTACCAAGCACTAGGAAAAAAGTTTCATTATAGTCAACTGTACATGGTCACTTATTTCCTATAAATCTATCTTTAACAGATTTTTACTTTTCATTCTATTCTCCAAAAAGGCACTGGCTGCATTAAATTAAGATTTTGAAAGACTAGCCTCGATTTTTCCCCGTAGGATAAGAAGTTTGTGCCACTGACCTCTCCCTCCAGACTACATATGGAGAAGGACAACAGTGATGATTCTGAACTTTGGGTGCAAAACTATAATGATAAGGGAAGGCTAGATAGGTGTGAAGCCTTAGTTACCATGCTCCCATCCGAATCAGGCATCTGCTAGGCTAACTGCCCCAGGAGGGAGCCCCACCTGGCAAGAAGTCTGAAGTATGGCCAAGGCCTTGTTAATGGAGTGAAACCACACAGGACTGCATACCACATACAAAAAGCAGGTGGAGCAGGACAAGGAGAGGCAATTTTCAGGGGAATCTATAATCTACACTGAGTGGAAAGAGGTGTACCGTTTAATTTTGGCAGTATAAGGTACCAGGTGTTGCCTTGGATCCTTTCTCCAACTGGAGCCTCACCACATTATAGATTTCGATATTAGCTCCACATTGCAGACTGGGATGTCTGAAACAATCAGGGAATCTTTCCAACTCATTTGGATTTAATATGCATGCATTTATTTGTGTGTTTATTTATCTGGCTAGACTTGAAACTACATTGGTAGCGTCAACTCTCCGTGAGAAAATTTCCTCTAACAATTGCAGACTGGCAACAGTGGCACAACTAAAAGTCTCCTTAAGTGATTTAAGTGAGAGATTCAGTCACTTTTCCAGGATCACACAGACAACATGCGTCAGAAGTGAGACAGGAACCCTTGTCTTGCTGTTTCTGAAGCTAGATCTTGCAACATTACTTTTTACGTAATAAAATACACTTTGGTAAATCCAGACCTTCCACACCTCTAAAGGGATGTGAACTAAAGGTGATATGGACTAAACGGGTGTGATGTGAACTGTTGGCTTCAATAATGGCACCATTAATCAATGGTTCCTTTGGATGGTTTCTGAGATCTTCTATCACAGATAAAGGACTTTTCTGGGATTGTTTACAAAATAATTTGGAGTTAGTAGGTGTATTCTGTGAGCTGATCCTTAGGCACATCCCACCTATGTGGAATCTTCCTTTTCTGGATCTCTTCTTATGCAAGGTCCTTCCATAAGGATTCTTCATCCCCACTATCAGTGTTCTTTGCCCTTCCTAAAATCAATTTGTATGTATTTTGTACTTATTTACTTAGTATATTAATTTCTTCTCAGCAGAATGTAAGTTTCCTGAGGGCAGAGACTTTTTCAATTCTCTTTTTGTATCCCCATCCCTTAGAAGAGTGCTTAGCATATAATGAATGCTTGTTAAGTCTAACAGAATCCTGAATTTTCTATCTGAAAGGATCCCTAAACATCTCTTTGTTGTCATTGAAAGTCTGTTCCTGCTTGTTCTCTCTCTGTCTCTCTGTCTCTCTGTCTCTCTGTCTCTCTGTCTCTCTCTCTCTCTGTCTCTCTCTCTCTCTCTCTCTCTCTCTCTCTGTCTCTCTCTGTCTCTCTCTCTCTCTCTCTCTCTCTCTCTCTGTCTCTCTCTGTCTCTCTCTCTCTCTCTCTCTCTCTCTCTCGGCTTAAAAGATGCCTTAACTTATCCTATTATATAACACATGTGGACACTGGCCCATATCTATTTCTCTTGCTGGCTTATTTATAAATGTTCTAATGAAGTAAAAGTGACTTTGTGAACCATATATTTCATTTAATGCAATCACAGGAAATGAATCCTTTTGAAAACTTTGGTTTGTGGATATGATAAACGATGTGATATACTATGTATCTTGAGGCATTTAAAAATATACTTTAAAAGCATATAAAACTGAGGTAGCTAGAAGGCGCCTAGAATTGGGAGGACCTGTTTCAAATCTGGCATCAGACACTTCCTCACTGTGTGACCTTGGGTAAGTCATTTAAGCCATTTGTCTCATCCTTTCCTTTCTATATTAGAGTTATTACTGAGACAGAAGGTGTTTTTTTAAATAAGCATATAAAACTTAGGCAGAAATTATTAACTTTTTCAAAATCTGAACAGACTCCAAATACAAGATACCTGGTGGACAAATCAAATATACTGTGAGAAAGGGACGTAAACCCAAAGGGCTAGCCCTAGAGGGCCCTCCAACCTTCCTGATTTTCTAGATGAAGTGAAATGATATGATAAAGCCAAAGTCACACGGGTGGAAAGTAACTGAGTTACCAACCAAAAATTCTTACACTTAGGTTCATGAAATTACTTTAATAAGTACAAGATAAGGGAAACAGTTAGACAGTCCTTGTATTATATATTCTAAAAGGGATTTCTTTTGAAAGATGAATTAAAATGAAGAGTTGTGGTTCCTTCCAAATCTAAAAGCATATGATTCTGTATGAAAAAGATCTAGACCCTATTGCAAATATTAAAAATATGGAAATAGATCTTGATCAATGATACTTGTAAAACCCAGTGGAATTGCTTATTGGCTATGGGAGGGGGGAGGGAGAAGGAGAGGGAAAGAACATGAATCATGTAACCATGGGAAAATATTCTTAATAAAAAGATCTGGGCTTTGATAGACTATAAAGGTCAATGTGAGTCAGTGTGAGATGACATCCAAAAATTAATGCAATCTAGAACTCCATTAAGAAATAAAAGAATAGCCTCCAGATAAAAGGAGGTGACCATCATGTTGTAATTTGCTTTGGTCTAATCAGGCTAGTTTGGGAATTTTATATTCTGTTCTGGGTACCACACTTTTAGAAGGACATTATGGATAGTGTTCAGACAAGTGCAACCAGACTTCTAAAAAGATCACGAGTATGTGACATATTAGGACTGATTGAAGGAATGAGGATATTTGACTTGGAGAAGACTTGGGGTAAAGAGGCACAGGATACCTGTCTCTAGGTAGGTACTTAGGTCAGCTTTCCAGGGGAAGAGGGATTAGGCTTCGGTCTGTCTGAACCCAGAAAGTAGATCTAGGAAAAATAAGTGGAAGTTGCAATGGGGTAAGCATAAGTTTTATGTAAGGAGAAAATTCTTAATAATTAGAGCTATTCAAAAGTGGAATAGGCTTCCTTAAGAGCTGGTGGGTTCCCTTGGTCTTTACAAAAAAGCTGAATATGGTTTCAATGACTCTGGAGGAGAGAAAGGCTGATGATTTTGCCAATCCAATTAAAATCCAGTTCAAGAAAAAGTCAAGATCATCATTCATCTTGATATCACTGATCTTCAAAAATGAAGGATAGGCCAGAGAAAGAACTGTGGGAGTAGAAACGTAGAAGAAAAACATATGATAGATCACGTGGTTCAATGGGGATGTGATTGGGGTTTTGGCATTAAAAGATCACTCTATTGTAAATATGAATAATATGTAAATAGGTTTTGAACAATGATACATGTATAACCCAGTGGTATTGTTTATCAGCCCCAGGAGAGAGAAAGGAAGAGGGGTAGGAAAAATCATGAATCATGTAACCGTGGGAAAAATATTCTAAATAAAAAAATAAATTATAATTTAAAAAATCAAAGGATGGGGACAGTTAGGTAACATGGTGGATAGAGCACCTACGTTCAAATTTGGCCATAGACACTTCTAACTGTGTGACTCTGGGCAAGTCACTTAACCTTGACTACCTAGTCCTTGCCACTCCTTTGCCTTAGAATTGATATTAAAACAGAAGGTGGGGGCAGCTGGGTAGCTCAGTGGAGTGAGAGTCATGCCTAGAGACAGGAGGTCCTAGGTTCAAACCTGGCCTCAGCCACTTCCCAGCTGTGTGACCCTGGGCAAGTCACTTGACCCCCATTGCCCACCCTTACCAATCTTCCACCTATGAGATAATACACCGAAGTACAAGGGTTTAAAAAAAATTAAAAAAAAAAAAAGAAAGAAAACAGAAGGTAAGGGTTTTTTTTTTTTTTTTTTTTTTTTTTTTTTTTAAGGACAAACAACGACAGATGTCCATTTGTTTGGTCTGTTGTAGTAGGGATTTTTGGAGACTGTGGATTAAACTAGATGACCAATAAGGTTCCTTGCAACTTTAAACATTTAGGACTCCTAAATGTCCCAGCTCAAAAGCTAAGAAAGCTTCCATGATTTCCCCACTATCAGGAGAGGGATTTTCCCCTCTTGTAACACTCAGTCATCCCTTTATCTATATCTCTATTATATGTAATTATTACATTTTATTTTGTACTAGTTATTTCCATATATGAATTATCTCCCCTTCTTGTGATAGGATGCTTTAGATTTAACAAAAGTATCATATTTTTTCCCCATCTCCTTCAGTACCTAGCACTTAGGAAGCAATAATTTTAAATCAGATTACATTTAGCATATTTCATATTAAATTCCCCATGCATATGAAAGTATTATTAACTTTTGCCAAGAGGCTGGGGAAAGAGAAGCTAAGGATAACAAAAACCAGCTATGAGGGACTGCCTTTAAGTGCAGCTCTATCATGAATTAAATTTGGGAGATGAGGGGGTAGTTAAATAGGTTCATGGCACCAGAAGGACACTGTATACAGCAACAGAAATATCTTACAATGAACAACAGTGAAGGACTAAACCATTACAGCAAAACAAGGTCCCAAGATATCCACAAGAGACCCATGATAAAAAAAAATGCCATCCACAGCCAAAGAAGGAACTGTTGGAGTCTGAGTGCAGATCAAAGCAGGTCATCTTCCACTTTATTTCCTTCATGAGTTTTTTATTGTATGTGTGGAAATATGCATTGTATGACAGCGAGACTATTTACCACTTTGGGGAGGAAGGGGGAGGGAGGGAGGGAGAAAATCTGAATCTTAAAATGTAACTGAAAAAATAGTTAATTAAAAAATTAACTGGCTAAAGCATGAAGAAGAGGCCTCAGAGAGAAGGGTAGAATAATCTCGATATCTCAAAAAGAAAATTCTGACCTTAAAACTTTTTGACTTTTGTCTCGTTTCAAACCTTAAGTGAGTGTATGAGCTAAAAAAGCCCAGAATCCTGGGTCCCATCTTCATGCTAGTAGAGAAATGGAGTTACGTAAGAGCAAAGCCACAACTCCTGGATATTCCTCCATGCAGCCGTTTGCTTTTTTATCCCCTGATGCTCATCGTCCTTCCCCATTCATCTACCCTAGCCTATATACAGGTACCTTAATTTTCCTCAGAAACGGCTAAGTGGTGCAGCAGATGGAATGCTGGGTACAGAGTCAGGAAGAAATGAGTTCAAATCTAGCCTCAGATGCTTTCCAGTAATGTGACCTTGGGCTTGTCATTTAACCTCTTTCTTCCTGGATCCTGGCTTGGCTCTCTAGCCAATGAACTACATTGCTGTTACAATATGCCTTTTACAAATATCTTTACCTTCTGTCTTAATATTAATTCTAAGGCAGAAGAGTGGAAAGGGTTGGGCAATTGGGGTTCAGTGACTTTGCCCAGAGTTGCACAGCTAAGAAGTATCTGAGGCTAGATTTGAATCGAGGTCCTTCCAACTCCAGGCATTGTACTGCCCAGCTGCCCTTAGATAAATATATTTCTAAAGCAGGACCTTAGAGACCAATGGGTTCAAATCCCACATATCACACATAAAGAAACTTACACAAGAGGTTCAGTGACTTACCACAATGCACTCAAGATTTTAGTGAGTTAGTGATAGGACTGGGACGAGAGCCTACATCTCCTGCCCCCTGGTCCAGTATCATTCCATTGCTCTGCGCTGTCTTCTTCAGGATTAGGAAAACTATAAAAGCTCTAAGTCAGAGAAAGTTTCCCTTGTGCTAACCTCAATTTTTCCAGACTTAAAAAGCATCTGCATTTTCTTCCCTGACAGGTACTTAGCACTGTCTCCTTTCTGAAAATCTGGACACAGAAAAGGCTCTAGGAAATGCTAAAAAGAGGAATATCTCTCTGCTGAAAGATATTCCCTTCGATCTGGAAATAACAAGTCCACGTTTTCCATTATATAATCAGAGCTTTAATATGTGAGCAGCAGTTGCTCCATTTTCTCAAAATTCTCTCTTTCATCGGTGGAAAAGTGATCTGCTGGAAGAATAATCACAGACAAGTGGTCACAATAGACCTTAAGTAATTTAGAATGTCTCTTGGCTCAACCAGCACAAAACAACTGGCCAGGCTGAAAAGACACAACAAAGGGGGCTGACTCAGCCAAGATCCATTATCCTTCACAGTTTGGGAAAGCAGTTCTGTGATTTGTAGTGTTTTTTTTCTTTTTCTTTGATAGATCAGCCCTGTATTGATCTAACAAGCTGCAAAGAGACAGTCTTAAATGTCTTTATACAAATTAGTCTAGGAAGCAGGAAAATCAGAGCTTGAACCACACATTAACTTTATCTTTTAAAAGGTCACTTGAAAGTAGGCCTGTAGACACTGCTGCTAGGGAGGTAGAGGGCAGGTGAATCATTTTGAACTCAGGAGTTCTGAGCTGAAGTGTGATAAACTGATCAAGTCTTTGCAATAAATCTGGCACTAATCTGGTGGCTCTCTTTTACTTTCCCCATTTTCAAACCCCTGGGAATGAGGGGCCACTGGGATATCCCTGACAGGTGAATCAGCTCAGGTCACAGTTCCTATGATGGACAGCGATGGGATCAGACCTTGAGTAACACTTGAAATCTGGGTGAGGTAGGGACACTTGGTCTCAAAACAATAATAATGAAAATAATAATGATAAATACTAATGGCTAGCATTTTTATAATGCTTAGTAGATACAAGGTACTTTGCTCTGTGCTTTACAGTTATCTCATTTGGTCTTCAAAACAACCTTGGGAGGTAGACTCTATTTTCCTCTAATTTTACAGATGAGAAAACTAAAGCAAAAAGATGAGCAACACCCTCAAGGTGCCATACTTTGCTTCTGGCCTGGATCCTGTAGCCATCACCTAGGGGAACAAGCTCTGCAGAGAAGGATGTCCCCCCAACTGTCACTGGCATCCATTCCCCACCACCATCAGAACTGACTGGCCATCCACTGCCATTAATTGAGCTGGTAAGCCAGCCTAGCTGAAGTAGTGAGATACTCTGAGGGAGAGACAAGATGTGGCCAATGGTGGGCATGTCAAACCACTTTATCTACCACCTGCTCTCAGACCCAGGTAGAAACAGCTTAAAACCTGGAGCCTCCAAACTCTGAAGAATTGGGGCAGGCTCCTCCCAAGTCCCTACCGCTTTGTTTCCAGCCAAACTTCTGTTGCTGCCACTATTGCAGCCCTTGCAGATATGTGAAATGGCAATTGCTTGGGAGAAGGGCTGACTCTGCCTTCTTAGTGGCCACAGCTACCAAACACACAGAAACAACATTTCTTATCACAAGGTTCTTGGCACTGTTAAATGGTTCAACATCAGACAAGGCCATGGTTTTATCAGTGGAAATGATGTTAAGTAGCAATATGGTCTCTGATCTCTAAGGATCCCACAGAGGTTTTCCATCTGAGCAGCAGATACCTCCTAGACTGTCCCCACCTTATTAGAATAAGAATGTTGCTTTTCCATTTATTGCTGGTTATCACACTGCTTTCAAATAGCAAGCATTTAAGAAATGCTTTTAAAATTTATTCATATTTAATTTTTATAGTACCTGGAACTGTGCTAGGAACAATAATACATGTTAAATCTTTGTTTTGTTTTTTTTTAAAATACCACTTACTTTCTGTCTTAGAATCAATACTGTATATTGCTTCCAAGGCAGAAGAGCAGTAAGGGCTTTGGGGATTAAGTGACTTGCCCAGTGTTATATAGGTAGGAAGTGTCTAAGGTCGGATTTGGACCAGGACTTCCTGACTCCAGGCACCTAGCTACCCCCTCAATTATTGCTTCTTGAACTGAACTGACTATGGATTGCATAGAGTCTTACATATATGGTGTAAGAAGATGGAAAGGGAGCCTTGGCAGAAAGAACTAAATTCATATTTCTCTTCTGATGCCTATTGGCTATGTGACCTTGACTAAGTCACTTAATTGTCAGTGTCCCAGACAAAATATGTTACAAAATGACGCCAATTTTGTGGAAAGGAATATCTTCATTAACAAACCCCATAACAATGAAATCACAATTCTAGAATAAAAAAAGGTAAACATACAAAAAAATGAGAAACATTATATAATCAAAGAAATTTAGGATGAAAAACTATTTCAGAAGTTATCTAATCTAATCCATTTCCTAAATAAGAAATCCTTTCAAAGTATTCCAACAAGTGATCATTCAGCCTCTATTCAAAGCCCATGAGTTATGGGGAAATATCTACCTCCAAAAGAAGCCTAGACAATTTTGGGGAAGGGAGAGAGCTTTAGCTGTTAGTTTTTCCTACTATCAAGTCAAAATCTGTCCCCAAAAACTTCCATCCATTTCCTTATTCTTCCACATGAGAGTTCACAAAATACTTTAAGATCACTATTATGTCTCTCTGGGGTCTTCATTGTGCCATCCTAATTATCTCCTATTCCTCTAATTGATCCTCAACATTCATGGTCTCCAGGCCTTTCATCAACTAGGTTACATTCTGATAGGCCCGTAAATTTTTGGACCCCTAAGTAAAGGAATCATAGTACATTGAATAAGCCTGAGCTAGGAATGAACCTAGGACAGAGTTTTGTGTACTATATCCCTGGAAATTCTAGCAGAAGACATGTCATCTTGAGTATGTTTTCATGTATCTTATGGATACTCCTAAATCCTCCAATCACCATGCAGACTGTATCCCATAGATCAATACCTTGACAGGATGCATTGTTCTCCTCAAGACCCTCTTTGACTGGCTATCTGTTACTATGAAAACATTGCCTATAGCCATGTGGATGGATATGTTTGGGCAGCAACCCAGATTCCTATAAATATCATTACCTTCCTCAATAAAGTTGCCATCGATGCCATTTGATTACCATCAGCCCTCCTGAGTCCGTCTGCATTCTTACCCCTGGGAACTCCCAACCAGGTGGTCCCTGGTAGTCCCTAACAACATTCCTCCAAATATCTCTTATTATGGTGATGTCCTTCCTAAAATGTGCATTTCAGAACTTAACCCAATAATCTACATTTGGCTTAAATAGGACAGTGTATGGGTAGTACTATCTATGACCTCTTATCTTTCTGAAAGTATGCTTTCTATTAGTGTAATCTAAAGTTGTTAACTTTTTTGGCTGCCATCTTACATTTTTTATTCAACTTGACTAGGTTCTCTTACTTAGAGAAACAGTAAGTCGATATATTCAAGTGCAGCCAAAACAATGGCTCTCTATACATAAATTCCACATATAATCTTTGCACTCAGATGAACCTTGATAATTAAGTGGATCAGTTATTTCATTGATGTAGGTACTCCAGCTGAGGAAGACTGTAACCCATACTTGCTTTCTCATTCTGTGATTCTTATCCATTTCCTTCCCAAAATACTCCTAGAGAATCTACTCAATCTGTTGCGGGTCTACGTCTTGGTTTGTTTTTGTTTTTTTGGGGGCATTTTACGGATACCTGTGCAACATCCTCATCAGGGACATGAAGGAGTAGGCTGGTCATGGGATAAGAAGGTGAAATTGGTCATCTAAGTATTAAACTGATATTCATGTCCTATATGCGACACTGGTTATATCATTTCTTAATAATTAGCCACTCTGAAATATGCTGGAGTCTATTGAATCTTATTTGTTTGGGTTGTTATTATATAGATACTACTCATCATTTTAAGGAAAGACTCTTATTTCCTTGCTTTCTAGTGTTTTTAATAGGTATGATTGTTGGATTTTGTTAAAGGCTTTTTCTCCATCTTTTGAGATAGTCATATGATTTCTGTTAGTTTGGTTTCTGATATGATCCATTATGCTGATAGTTTTCCTTATATTAAACTAGCCCTTGTGGCAGTTAGGTGGCTCAGTAGATAGGCTATTTATTATCATCAAACATCTTTCCACTTTTCCTTTTGTGTTACTGACATAGGATTATAGGATTTAGAGATAGAAAGGACCTCAGTAGCCACTTATTTTAAGTCTTGTTTTACAAATGAGGAAACTGAGGTAGATAGTTTCATTGTTTGCCCAAAGACATAAAAAAGTAAACAGAAGAGTTAAGATTAGACAGCAACATCTGATATTAATTATTGCATTTTTCCAGTCCTCTGCATTTGATTCTTCAGACTTGAATGGACCACATTTCACAGACAGCACTGCTGAGAAGAACATTTATGTTAAAAAAATGTGCTTTTATAGCAGGAAGTATCTCAAGATCATTATGACATCTAAACGATTGTCCAAGTACAATCCAACATGCTCTCTTCCTAAGTACCTATTCAAAATACATGTACTGATTAATTAATTACCTCAATGGACTGCCTACCCAATTAAATACGACAATGTGGGATCATTATGAATCCCCTTCCACTTAGTGTGGATTGCAAGGCTGGTCTCGTTTGAGTGTTTGGGAAACTCATTTTAGGAAATCCTGTAATGTTCCTTGGACTTGATGGAAACAGTACATTGTCATTCACAAACAAAAAACATATGGAGATCCTAATCGTATGAAATTTCTTTTCCATTTGAATTGCATTAAAGATATCCTCCATGACAGTGGTGAATGCTTTTATCGACTGTCTTCTCTGTTGTTGGTGCTGCTTGATTTTGATAATCAGAAGGTAGAAGAAATTCTCTCTATGGTTTTATCTATTAAGTATTCTTGTATTACCTTAACATATGTGAGAAGGCCATACTATTGGCAGAAAACTTTTAAGGCTATTTCTTTATTAAGTCAAAATTTTCTTTTTTTTGTAATCATAAGACAATAGATTCAGTGGGATCTTGTATTGTTTATATTACAGTGAATTGTGTGACTTTAAAGATATATTTTGCTATTAAAATTCATATGGAAAAGACTATCTTGTCTCTTATGATATGTCCACCAAGGATACTCTCCATGAATTGAGGGGATGTCCATCGATTGGAGAATGGCTGAACAAATTGTGGTATATGATGGTGATAAGAAGTGATGAACATGATGATTTCAGAAAGAGTTGAAAAGAACTACATGAACTGATGCAGAGGGAAATAAGCAGAAACAGGAGAACACTGTATATAGCAACAGCAAAATTGTACCATCAACTGTGAAAGTCTTAGCTACTCTCAACAATAAGATGATTCAGGACAACTCTGATGACAAAGAATGTTCTCTATCTCCAGAGAAAAAACCGTTGGAGTTGGAATGCAGTTTGTGTTTTTACTGGGGGATTTTTGATTTAAATGAATATTCTATTACAACAGTGTAGAATATGGAAATGTGTTTTTCTTGATACTTCATATATAACCCAAATCAAATTATCATCTCTGGGAGTGGGGAGGGAATAGAGGGCAGAGACAATTTGGATTTTATAACTCCAGAAAACATATGTAGAAAATTATTATATGTAATTGGGAAAATGAAACATTTTTTAAAAAGGATACTCTCATGAATTAATCACTTTCATACTAAATTTAGAGAAATGAGAAAGTTGCTGCACAGGTCTGAAGTTACTGATTTCTTCTCAGTTTCCTTTGGAGGAATAATAAGACCATCAAGTATCTTCTAAAACTTTTTCCTTTTTAAAATATTTTAAAAGTTTATACCAAGGTGTCTCAGTGGCTAGAATCAAACCTAGAGACATGAGGTCCTGGGTTCAAATCTGACCTCAGACACTTTCTAGCTATGTGACTCTGGGCAAGTCACTTTGCCTAAGCTTTACTACCCTTCTGCCTTAGAACCAACACACAGTATTGATACCAAGACAAAAGATAAGAGTTTTAAAAAATCTGTACCTGAGTACCTCTGAAAATGGGCATCTTCCCTAGGATGAAAATGGAAGCTACTTCTCTTCAAAGAAAATGTCCTTAGGTTCACAGTCCATAGGACTCCTTGATTCCTTTTTTCTGATCAGGGGTACTTAGCTCTCATTTGGTTTCCCTGAGCTATCTACCTACATCTCTAAGTTTATTTTGTTCTCATCTCCAGCTTTGCCCTCAATGCCTTTTATCTCCTACCGCTTCTCAGAAAATGTTTCAAGTTATTTTCCCAGCCAATCCATTTAAGATCAATTTGTCCTAATTTTTTTAACTTCTGTTCTCTCAGAATCTAAAGGACTATTTATTCTCTGCTAAAATCCCTCAAAGGACAGGTAGATGGCTCAATGAATAGTGTGCAAGGGCATGGAGTCAAGAAGATCTGAGTTCAAATCTTACCTCAGACATTTACTAGCAGAATGACACTGGGCAAGTCACTTAACCCTGTGTGCCTCAATTTTCTCATCTGTACCATGAGCCAGAGAGAGAAATGGCAAGTCACTCTAATATCTTTTGCCAAGAAAACCCCCAAAAGGGTCACATAGAATCAGACACAACTGAAAAACCACCAAACAACAAAATTCCTCAAAGCTCTTTATCGTTTCATCCCTATGATTTTCATCAGTTCATATACTGCAACACATAGGTTTCATCCCTCTTGCAGCATAAGACACCATATCCCCTCTAAATACCCTCCTCTCATTGATTTACCGCATTATGATTGTAACTGGGGAGAAAAAGAGATCAATTTAATATGGAAGCAAGAGCTAGCATCCTTGCCACTTCATTCCCTTATCCATTCAGTTGATCCCATTCATAACCCAGGTATCTTAGGGGCCCTAGGAGAAGGAAATGATAGCCATGGGATCAGGGGGTGGCTGCCTGAATGCTGGGGCTGTGGGTGGGTGGGAAGCAGGCCCCCAGTAATGTGAGCATCTGGGGCAAATTATTTTACCCAGTCTAGTGCATTGAACCCAGATGGAACTCAATAAACATTTGTTTGTTGATTTGACTCGAAATAAAATTGGATATGGTCCAATATACTAAGATACAAAAACCTCAATGGGTGAGTCAATGAAAATTTCAGAAATGATAAAGATTTCAGAAATAAAAAACATTTGTTAATGTGAAAAGGGATGGCATGATACCATTGGGGGCTGCTATATAAATATTTCCCGGCCCCCTCATTTAGCTAGGGTAAATTGTGTGTTTTAACCATTGCTGCCACATGTGAGTTACTAGCATTTCATTTAGGATCTATAAGTTTGACTTCACAGGAATTCACTGATATGGATACTCTGTTTCTGACACCATGACCAAAAGGCCACTTGTCTTCATTGCCTAGTGGAGCAGTTGGTTGATTACAGGTTTTCTTTGTCATTTTTCTTGCTAGCAAATATCTGAATGTGATTTGGAGATTATTTTGACAAATTCTTTCAATATTGTCCTCTTTTGGCAGACAGTTGTTATTAATGAGTTGTTTTTCAGTTTTGTCCAACTCTCTGTGACTCCATTTGGGGTTTTCTTTGCAACGACCCTGGAATAGTTTGCCATTTCCTTCTCTGGCTCATTTTCTGGATGAGGAAACTGAGGCAAATAGGGTGAAGTGATTTGCCCAGAGTCTGGGCACTTATGTAGCTAATAAATGTCTGAGGCCAGATTTGAACTCAGGAAGATGAGCCTTCTGACTCTAGGCTCAGCATTCTATCTATGCTACCCAGATGCTCTATCTTTCAGGTAAGAATTCATAGTAAAAATATTATTTTTAGTATGGTACATAAACATAATATATTATAATAAATATAATCTTATAATATTACCAAGAAAATGATGAAATAGAGGGAGAGGATCCCTAGAGGGGATCAACTAGAGGCAGTGGATCCCTAGAGAGGACAATGCTTAAAGTTAGGAGAGTCAGTTTCAAATACTTCCCTTGATACATACAGACCCTCATCAATTTATTCAACCTCTCAAAATCTTAGGCATCTCTTTAAAACTTTAAGTTGTTCCAATCTGCATCAGTAAAGGGGAGGAAGGTTCCTCATGATTCTCTGACCCCTACACTCTTAAAATCAAAGCCCCTCACATACACAACAAAACCAACAAATAAACAAATGTTTTTTAGAATTTTAAAACTAAATCGGTATCTTTGCTGTCTGAAAAGTCAAAACAAGGAAGTTACACAAAGAAAGAATAAAATATAATTAAAATCCACAAAAGCCTTCCAGTGCTTGCTTTTCAGTCTACTCTATTGTCATATGACCATTTTCTTTGGTCACTGACATTTAAACCATTTGCTCGAACTTCACTTACCAGAGACTTTCATCTTTTCTGTAAGCATTACTAACATTTTAGCATATTGAAGCTGGTTCTTTGTGAGAACCATCTGGAATACAATCCATGTAGACACTGTGATTTTTAGCAGGTTTAACTGACTCAATTACTTTCTTTGTCTCTGTCCCAAGAGTAACATAAATGAACTCATTATTAATATCTTTCAGTAGGTAATAAGAAGATCAGAGGGAGGTCTCTAGAAGCAGGAGGGGTAAGAGTCGGGGTGATTTGGGAGCTAACATTTCTTGATTGAGTTTTAGGAAGAAAGATGTCTTTCCATTTACCTGTTACAAGGAAGAGAGAAGGGCTTACTAGGATTATACCCCAACACACATTCAGACTCTCTGAATTAGAAAACGTTGTCTTCAAACCTCAAACTCCATAAAGTTGGAAAGTGGGTATAGAGGACAGATCCAATCTCTACTTTGTAGATTGAGAAAAATGGGCTCTGTTGGAGTTACTCTGCCCTTTCCTTTTACTACTCTAAGTAATCCCCTCTCTACTTTCACATTTTACTAGTTCTTCTCTTCTTTGACCCTAAAGTCCTGGCTTTAAATATTCATGCATTTCATTTAGATTATCGGATTTACTGGCACGTAATTGGGCCAAATAGCTCCTAATGGTTGCTTTAATTTCCTCTTCATTGGTGATGAATTCACCCTTTTCATTTTTGATAATGGTAATTTTCTCTTTTCTTTTTATAAAAATATCAAATGTACAAAGAGTTTATCTATTTTATTGTTGTTTTTCACAATGGGCTGACTCTAAATCAAGGCCTTTATCAGCCCTATCCATAACCCAGATGACTCTGACTACTTGTTATTACACCACAGCTAGAGAGAGAGGGTAGGGCCAAGGTGGAAAAAATTACTCACTGGATCTTTACTGACCCCCTCATGTCCTCAGCCCATGCTGAGCTGAACTGTAGGTGACACATCTCTTATCCATGGTGATAACTGATAAAGCAGCCCTAACTGAGGACCCTTATACAAAGGATAACCTATATATCCCATTATGCCAAGACTTAGTGGTCAAGGTCCCTGATTTTTTTGATGGAGGCAGCATGCCCCCTCCCAAAATAAAGAAAGTCTAAGAAGATATTGTCAAGGATATAGCTGTCCCTTACCTTGTGACACAGAAGTCATAGATTGGTCCAAGACTTTAGAGATGACCTAATCTATGCCCTTTCATTTTACAGAAAAAGTCAACATTAGCACTTGCAAGTTCCCTGGGCACTTGATACATAGCCTGAGAGAATACCAACCCAGTTACAAGGAAAGCCAGCTGGGAATATTATAGTCCTATAACCATACTATGCTTTTACATAGAGGTATTAGCTTTCTTCATCTCTTTTAGAGAATAAGAGACTCTCAGGATATCCCCAGGTCCCTCACAAATCTAATCCAACCTATACCTGATTAGGAATCCCCTCAATATTATCCAGACAAATGGTCAGCCAGTCTCCTCTTGAAGACCTCCCCCAATGGGAAATTCAGAGCTAAAGAAGGAAAGGCTAGTGACATCCTCTTACTATTCCCATTTCCCTTAACAACCTATTATGAATGTATTTGAGCTCTTCCAGACTAGGTTATATATTTCAATATGCACTATCTCACAGGGTGTAATGAGTCCCATATGTCTACTATACTGGGCTAAGAAGTGCTGCCTTTTATTTGTCTTAGACTAACCGCCTTTCAAGATAATAAGCTCTGAGACTGTGGTATGTTGGGCCAATCTATAACAAAGAGAAGCCCAAAGGTCCTGGCTCTTTTGCTTTTATATACTTCCTATTGGCAGTCTTACAATAGGAGGGAGGCTCATGCCCTCATTAGAATCTGGCAAGAACTGCTGCCTTTGTGTCCCCACAGCTCAACTATCTTGTATCCCTGATGGGGCAACACTCAAAAAGGACTACTCTGTTGCAAGTAGTATCCAGCAAAATAATATTCAGTATAAATACTGTCTAAAGAGAGATCAAAAGTATAAAAAATGAAGGAAGGGAATAATTAATTTTCTAATTGTCATTGGAGGCAATAATTTGTGATCACACCTCTGTGATTTGCAAACACATAGAAGTTTCTTCTCATAGACAGCATAGTTCTAGCATGGATTCTCATATTGCTTCTGTCACTAGCAAACTGTGTGACCTGAACTAACAACGTAATTTCCCTGGACCTCAGTTTTTATCATTTATAAAATGAAGAAAGATGTGAAGATTAGCTGGTCTTCAAGGAGGCTCAGTGGATAGAGTGCCAGGTCCAGAGTCAGGAAGACTCCTTTTCCTGAGTTCAAATCTCGTCTCAGACAATTACTAGCTGTGTGAACCTGGGCAAGTCACTTAACCCTGTTTATCTGTTTCCTCATCTGTTAAATGAGTTGGAGAAAGAAATGACAAACCATTCCAGTGTCTTTGCCAAAGAAACTCCAAATGATGTCATGAAGAGTCATACATGACTGAAAAATGACTCAACACCATCACCACAGAAGCTGTTGGAAAATAAATGATTTCCTTGTGATTCTATAACCAAAAAGTATTCAGGGCAGGATTCAAACCCAGGTAACTTAATTGCCTCTCATAATTCTATAAAATTAAAATCATGATTCTTCTGTGGGTTTCACTAAAATGAGGGAGTTGGACTGGAGGAATCCATGATTTAGAGGTCAATTGGTAACATAAGAACTGGAATTTATCAGGTCCTGTTAGAGCTTATTTAAGAGTAACTGATCTTGACATAATATAATAAGAATCAGTTACCTTGCCCTTTTAAATTCACTCTTTTGAATCATTAATTCTTTCAGTTAATAATTGTTCATTTTTTGTATCCTCAATTCCTTCTTGCTTAATTAAAGATCTCTCTAATTTGCCTCACTGTAGCACACAGGTGATTATGGGCTTGTGAAGGCTAAGCCAGAAAAGCCCAATAGCTCACTAACATGTATAGAGTACTAGATTATGTACCATGTACCATGCTATGAGCTTTACAAATATTATCTTATTCGAGCCTCACAACAACACTGTGAGATGGGTCCTATTATGAGCCTCATTTTACATACAGGAAAACTGAGGCAAACAAGAGTTAAGTGACTTACCAAGGACCATACAACTAGCAAATGTCTGAGGCTGGCTTGGAACTCAGATCTTCCTGACTTTGGACCCAGTGCCCTATCTAATAAGTCCTTTAGAAGCCCCCTAGTTCTGGGAGATCCTACCAAGCTGAAAGTGATTCCAAACAGGCTCACAAATGTCCCCATCTAAGGATTGGTCCATATAAGTTCAGAGAGGCTGCCCGACATCAAAAGGCCATACATGCATGGTGATAAATCTTTTGACCATTGAAATTGTCTGCTATGGCAAATTAGAGCAATGATATCCATTGGGTTAAAGAGTAACCACTGGACCAATGTACAATTGGATCATTTGTAGCAAAGAGTTTCCTGACAAATGGAATCTCTTCTACACTGCCATAAAATTCTTTTGTACTTTTAGGAGAAAATACAAACACTTTTGGATTATTGCTCAGTGATATAATCTGGTCAATCCTAGACTAATTACTAAAAAAATTAATGGATACCTGATTTCTTTATACTTCCTAAGAAATCTTTCCAGTGGTGGCATAAAATTGGGCATTCACAATAAAATTACAATTTAAAAAACCCCTTACTTTCTGTCATAGAATCAATCCAAGGCAGGAGAGTGGTAAGAACAAGGCAATGTGGGTTAAGTGAATTGCCCAGGGTCACACAATTGGGAAGTTTTTGAGATCACATTTGAACCCAGGACCTCCAATATCTGGTCCTGGCTCTATATCCACTGAGCCACCTAGCTGCCCCCTATAGTTTTTTAAAAGAACAAATTAAGGTGGAAAGATTGAATTTTTAATATTACCTTTTATGAAAATCAGTTAGGGACAGGAATGCAATTAATATTTCACCTTTGATTAAATAATCCATAGATTATATTCTTCCAATAAGAGAGGGCAATGATTAGATGTTTTTTCCCTTTAGAATATTTTTTTCTAAAGACAAATACTTAAAATTCTGCTGCTCTATCTTCTAATTTCCTCAATTCTCTCTAATAATTTTACTGGCAGTACTCCATTATTAAAAATTTCATTTTTTTCTTTATGTCTAGATCACAGAATCATTAAAGGACTGACATATTTATCATTTACCAACCGTTCTGATTTGGACTCCTGGTATGGTGAGAGGGATGAAGTAGGTGTTGTAGGTGCACTTGATCCTGAATAGCCTCTCGTCGAGAAATAAGAGCTGCTGCCATAGTTGCTATATCTGGGCAGTCCAGGAGTACAAGCAGAGATGGAAAAGACAGAGAGAAAGAACATCAGTCAGCAAATGAGCAAGATGCAACAAAGCCCCTTGTTTTCTACACAGAGGCAAAAGGGCACTTCCTTACATCCAAGGAGAACCAATCCCTTCTCACTGAGAGGATGCTTCAATGAGGAGTTGACATTGACCAAACCTGCATTTTGGCAGGGGAAGATTGGGGCTGTGGACATGGAGTAGTGGTTGAGAGGATTGAGGACACATGGGATCGCTGTAAGATGGAAGAGCTCTATCACCTTGGATTTAAGCCATAATAATGGGTTAACCCATTTATCAGGGAAAATCAGGTACTATTGAAAAATGGTACCTGATGGCTTACTCCAAGTGAGTTGTCCTCATAACTCTTTTAACTCTTGATTGTCAATTAAGGAACAACTTCCTCTAAGGAACATTTAACCACCAGATGAATAGTGCAGTAGATAAAATGTTTGGACCTGGAGTCAGGAAGATTTGAGTTCAAATATGACTTCAGATACGTTTAGCCATGTGATTTGCCTACTTCAGTGTCTTCAATTATAAAACAGAGATAATAGTAGCATCTATCTCCCAGAGTTGTTGTGAAGATTAAATGTGATATTTGTAACAGTGCTCAATATAGTATCTGACATACTCTATAAATGCTTATTCTTCTTCCTCCCCTTTCCTCAGAAAACCAGTTGTCCAAAGCTTAGTATGAATCTGACAATCCAAAATAATTCTTTGGTTTGAATTGCTTTACAAAATAAAAAAAATATGATAATTGGAAAATGAAATTAAATGAGAAGGGAACCCCCACCACATAACTGAAAATGCTACTTGAAGAGCCCTACATGCATTCTCCACAGAAATTTATTAACTAGTTTGAGACTTGATAATTGATTATTAGTAAAGGAGCCAAAAAGCCAAAAAACATGAGTGGGTAGAGTTCATTCTAAACAAATGAAAGAAAAACACTAGGATTATTGTCCAGTTTTTATTACAAACAGACATGGAAATTATTTGGTAACAAATATGTTATGAGTAAAAAGAATTCAAATTCTTTCCAGTTTTAACATGAAGCATTTTCTCCCTAATGAACATAGGTGTTACTACCTAAGAAGTGTCTCCAAAAATTTAATTATGGTTAAAGATGTATCTCTGAAAAGAAAAACCATTCCCAAAAACCCCTGAGCTTTAGAATTTTCAATATCTATTCCACTCATCAAAACAGACACACACAAATACACACACACACACACACACAGACACACATAAACACATACAAATCCAACTTCAAGAAGTGCTTATTGATCAAAGAGAAAATGTTTCCACAGCTTCTGGAATGACCTTGCTAGGGGCTCTTATATCAGTGTTTTTATCCAAGATTGTCTGTAGAGCCAAAAACCCCAAACCATTTAGTTTTCTTACATTTTTATCACCCTATGATCATATTTAACTGACATGATAGTTGCAGAACATGCACATATCCTGAGGCTTCCTTTTGTTTTTCAGAAACAGATGTCCTTTATCAATTGGTCCTGTTCACTAGCCATTAATCACAGCCTGAAAAATGTCCATGGAGTAAACACAGATCATCATGAATTATTGGTTAAATATATTAAATTTACTTTACCCTCTAGCCTACTCATAAAGCCCATATTGACTATTTCCCCTTCAGAATAATTCTCGCCTCTAGGGCATGATTTGACTTATGAACAACTGTCTGGATATGTGATAATCATTAAAAACACACTCTGCTCATATTTTGCTATCCAGAAGACTGATTTTTTTCATACATATTTCAGAGAGAAGGTAATAATAATAAAATCTAATGTTTATGTAGCACATTAAGGTTCATAAAGTACTATATATACATATACAGGCATATATGTATATATATGTACATATATATATTTCTTACAAAAATGCTGTGAGGTAGGTACTATAAATATTCCAATTTTATAGATAGAGAAACTAAGGATAGGAAAGATTAGGTAACTTTTCTCAGTATCACAGAGGAAGTTAGAATCTGATGTAGGATTTGAACCTATGTCTCCCTGATACCAAATTTGGCACTCTATCCACTCTGCTATGCTATTATAAAAACTACATCAAAAGTCAACTTAAAAGTGGAAGATAGAGATTTTAACTCTGAGTTTCCAGATAAACTCTAAGTTTAAAATAATGAAAGAAAACCTTTATATATAGAACAGATGTCTTTGACTCTCCAAGATATCTCATGTGTCCTTCTCTCCCCAATTCTGCTATGTCCCCTGACCTCTCAGGTTCCCTTGGATTGTTAGCTCTGGCTTGTTGGGAGCTTTCTTTTTTCTCTCAGAGCCAGAAACCTACAATATAGACCCCACAAATCCTAGGCTTTTCATTTTCTTCCCATCTGTTCACATACTTCCACTGAATCATGGTGGCCTCTTATCCTCTTTGGAGAATCCTATAAACTATAAGCCAAATATGTAAACTCCCTTTTCCTCCAACGTACATACATGGTCAATTCGTTCCCTTGTTACAATAAATGAGCCCATTGTTGTTTCTTAGAATATCTTTCTGATAGCTTTCCAGGCAATAAGGTCTCCATCATCAGGGGAAACATACCATGCTCTTCTCACCCCACATCGTTTTTTTGTGGGTTATTAAACATTTGAAATTTTTTTCTCTGAGAAGATAATGTTTTATTATTGGAAACCATATGACAACATCAGGAGTAAGTTGGTATTTCAGAGATGGTGTCTTGTGGCAGCAAGCAGTATAGGATTATTAAAAGCATAGCCTAATTTCCCAAATGAGATGCAGACTAATCTCTACTCTCATTCAAGTCTGGATCCAGCTCATTGTATGCATACTGTAAAAGGGAATTCTTAATCCCTTGCTCTAACCTAACTGGGGAAAGAGCTGGAATTCCCTTTCACAATACTGACTATAACTTATATGTACCTGGTTATTAATATGATGTCTCCCTCATTAGAATTAGAATAGGACCTTCCAGAGAACCAAACTTTCTTCTTGGCTTTCTTTGTATCCCTAGTCATAGAAGGCAATTGTGCCTGGAATAATAATTAATTAATAAATGTGTGTTGACTAACTAACAATATTTACATTGCTTCATCCCAGTGGCTAATCTCAAAAGTAGGAGAAAGAGAAAAATGCCATAGAAGATCTTCATGAGCTTCATGCTTTTGTATTTAGGGGAATGGTCATGGGTTTAAGTGGATGTAATCTCAGAGGGAAAGGCTCTGGTATGCCCAAAGCATTAAATGGAGAGAAAGTGAAAAAAAGAGAAAGGATGAAAGAGGAATGGAAATAAAACTAGGTGGGAAAGTTGAAAGAAAGAATAAACTGCAGGTACTCTGTAGATGTTCCCATCCAGAGCCTGGGTTACTCACCCTTTTTCTATTTATTTATATATTCTTTGTGTTATACTGTGCTTCATCTGTAGTTCATGTATAAGAGGCATGCAATTTCTAATAAAATACATTAAAAATTTGAATGTCTCTCAGAGATTGTTACATCAACTTTTGTATCTATATGGCTCAACTAAAATTAAATATAGTTGACTTATTTTGGAGACTGCCAAAAGAACCAATCACAAGGTAAAAGATTTGATCACCTCTTGACCAATCCAGTTTGATTGCTAAATCAGCTGATGTAACTGGAGCATGGGCAGCCTTAAGGGTTTAATTCTCAAAATCTACAGAGGAGAATCCAGGATCAGTGTCAAAAAAAAAAAAGGCCGAGTTCATTCTCAAAAATGTGTCAGAAAAAGAGGTCAGATAGATAAGGCCTTCACCTCCTAACTATTCAAAGGAGAAACTGTAGCCAAAAGCCAAGGGAAATTCTGAAGTCATCACCATTGGAAAGGAAATGCTAAAGGAGAGCTGTCAAGTCTGGGTTAACAAGTGATTCCAGCCTGCTACACAGAAAAGCTAAAGGAGAGCAGGGCTGAAGCATAATCTACTTGCCCTGGGAGCTAAGATTTTCAGGTTTAGAGACTTCAGGTTTTATTAATGCCATTATTCATGGCTGCCTTTGGCTCATGGGGGGCCCGTGCACCTGTTTGACTATAGTGCTGAATACACGGTCTGCTGATTTTCATTTTCTTAGTGTCTAAAGAGAATTGGCATTGTGGCTATCTAATCCATTGTAGTCAACTTAACAAATGGTCAAACCAGGCCTACATGAAGTAAGGATCAAATGCTAAAATGTTAGCTATTACTAAAACAATACTTCTTGAACACTGGAAAATCAGTCAGTGTGAGCAGTATTTATTCTCTGATCAGATAACACTGTTGGAGATGGTAGAAGGCATTTACAATTTTTTTTCTGTAAACTCCGAATCTTATTTTTAAGCAAATATTAATCTTATTTATCTCTTTAAATATTCAATGAAAAAGTTAGTATATATTTAATTATTATCAGTGATTTCCCACCCACCATCATGTTGTGATTGTGGAGACAAAGGAAAATGTTTAGACCAGAAAAGCTGAGGCTGGGGTCATGGTAGAAAGCAAAGACTTCACTGAAAAGTTTTTCGGCTTCTGATAAAAGTCAAACACACAATATTTATGAGAAAATGACACAGATTTTTAAAAGTTAAGACCTGTCCTCCTATAGACATTTGGTCAAACGATATAAAGAGGCAGTTTTCAAAGGAGGAAACACACATAACAACAACCACATGAAAAATGTTCAAAACCTCAAAGATAACAGAAATACAGGTTAAAAGAACTCTGGGATTCCATATAACACTGCTATAATTAACCAGGGTAATACAAACTAGCAAAATTCAATGGTGGTAAAATTATGGTAATTTAGACCCTGCTGGTCAAAGTTGTGAATTGGTCCAATCTTTTGAAAAGCCACATAGAATTGCTAATAGTTTTTTTTAAATGGTTCTTGATTAATTGAACCTCTTACTGAGACTATGCCACAGAGAGGGTATTGACCAGAAAAAAAAGACTTCTCTGTACAAATATATTTCCAATATCACTGTACATAAAAGCAAAAAATTAGAAATAATTTAAATGTTCAATAATAGAGTAATGGCTGAATAAATTATAACAAATGAACAGCATGGAATGAAACACTAATACATCATAAGAAAAAACAAATATAGAGAATGCAAAGAAATATGAGGTCATAAACAATTTTGTGATACAAGGTGAAGAAAATAAAATTAAAAAATGAATACAACTATGTAGCTAAAGATGACAAAAACTATAACCATTCCAGATGACATACACAGAAAAGGTCAAAAGGGATTGTCAAAACAAAAGTGATTAGGGATGCCATGTCCCTTGTAAAAGTTAATATATACATCCTTCAGGTTTTAGCTAGGAACTGCTAAATAGAGACAGCTCAAAGTCCCAGGCACAAACATATGCTTATTTGTTCTTTCATTTCTTTACTTGTATACTCGTGATTCTCATTAATTTTAGACCTATGAAATGGTGTAAGCCCACAAATGGTATTGCCAGTTCCATTGAAAATGATGCCCTCAGAGGTAGCTGGGTAGCTCAGTGGATTGAGAGCCAGGCCTAGAGATGAGAGGTCTTGGGTCCAAATCTGACCTCAGACACTTTCCAGGTGTGTGACCCTGGGCAAGTCAGTTGACCCCCATTGCCTAGTCCTTACCACTCTTCTACCTTGGAGCCAATACACAGTATTGACTTCAAGATGGAAGGTAAAGGTTTAAAAAAAAAAAAGAAAGAAAGAAAATGATGCCCTCACTGGAAAAGAATCAAGTGTCTAGTAGGAGGAGCTACTGAGTCAAGTGCTATGGCTTGCTGGTAGCAGGAAAGTGGGAGCCATGGGGAAGTAGGAGATTCCAGCGTACCATATCCACATATAAAATAAGATTTTTATAAAGAGACTAAAAAAATTTCAGAGGTGAAGAGAAGTAGGTTGTTATTCAGTCATGCCTGACTCCTCATGACCCTATTTAGGGTTTTCTTGTCAAAGATACCGATTTGCTATTTCCTTCTCCAAATCCTTTCACAGATGAGAAATCTGAGGTAAGTAGGGTTGAGTGACTTGCTCAGAGTCATACAACTAGTAACTGTCTACGTTACTAGTTCTGAGATTTAAGCTCAATCCAAGCCTAGTACTTTATTCACTGTGCCACCCACCAGCAGCCCTTGGGTGTACCAGTTTCTGATTGTGACATGGCTGAGAGCATGATGATCAGAATATTTAAGGGAAACACATGCCCTTTAACTCCTCACCCATTTTTTTTCTTCAAAGAGGGTCTGGGATATGTAGTCAGAGCAATAAATAGGGCGATGATAGCTACATTTCAGAAGGCTATCCTGAGGTTCAAATAAGATAATGAATGTCGAGTGATTTGCAAAGTGTTATGAAAGTGTTTATTATCATTAGCCCAGGAAAAGTGTAAGTTCAACAAAAAATCAGTGAGACTTTGGGTAGCAGGTTAATGAGACAAGCACAGGTGCCATGGAAGGGCAAGAAAGCTCATGCCTTTTTTCTCTTAAAGCTGTTCTTGAAGTCAAGATATTTGGAAGGTAATAGGGTTGGTTCCCAGCTCAGTGGTAAAAAAAAAGCACCTCTAGATAAGGCAGAATTCCAAAGAATTCTTTCATGGTTAGTGGGTAGTGGTTGCCTTAGGTCCTACTTAGAAGAGAAAATGGCCAGGCATCATGAGGGCTAGAGCCGGACCATGCACTGGCTCCACCTGAGAATGGTTAACTATGCATCTGGATTAGTTCAAAGTGAAAGTATTCCTAGTCGTCCTATAATCTAACATGAGCAACGGAATAGTTTCCTTTCCTGACAAAAAAAAGGGACCTCCAACATTGCCTTCCAGAAGGGCAGGGTCAGCATCTGAATCACCTGAGGCCTTTCCTGATCCATGGGAATCTGGGAAATTGGACGAAGCCCCAGCTTCATGGACATTCCCTTGAAATCACCAGGAAGAAGTCATGACTAGGAAAAAGGGATGGGGCTCTAACCAGCCGTGTTTTGGCTTTGCAAGGGAGGCACAACATTTCAGGGGCTTTGAGGAATAATGGCTTTACTGGGTTGATGCTTAAGAACTCTCTCTGTCAGCTAGATGGAAAAATAGGTAGATTTTCCACACGCACTCCTGGCATAGAGCTTGTGGGGCACAGCGAACAGAGCTCTGAGCCAGGAGTCAGAAGGATCTGAGTTTACGCCTGACTTCTGACACTTACTAGCTATGTGATCCTGAACTGATTACTTAGCTTTTGTTTGCCTCAGTTTTCTTATCTATAAAATGAACCTGAGAAGAAAACAGCAAAACCAGTCCCATATCTTTGCCAAGAAAACCCAAAATGGGGTCATGAAGAATTGGATGCCTCTGAACAACAACAATNAAGTTTTTCAAGTGGAGGCTGAATGTGTTGAATGGATTCTAGTTCATTTCTAGGTGGGACTATGTGATCTCTGAGATCCCTCAGAGTTCTAAATCTATGATCCTGTGATTCTTGCTAACTCTGAGGGTCTGTGATTCTGTATGCTTCAAGTGTTAGAATAAAATATCTTAAACACTAACAAATTTTTTTTTCATTTTTTCCTTAAAATCTATAATTAGATATCCAATAAGAAGAGATGACAACATTGGAAAAAATTTTTAGAAGTATACTTGGGTAGTATCCATCTGTTACAGAAACATGAGTGACTAGCAATTGTCTTTGACCCTGTTAAGGTCATATTGACAAACATAATTTGAAGATTTCTCTTCTCTTCTCTCAGGGAGGATGACTTCTTGTGACTTTGAAAAGCTATGTTCCACAAAGAAGCTTGGAATGGAGCTCGTGTGGAGTACTTGTTTCTCTTTAGTGGTGCCATGGAAAAAAAGCAGGGAATTTGGGAAGGGGGAGTTGGCTAAAAAGGAAAGATGATGAGTTTACTCTTGGACACAAGTTTGAAGTGATGGCAAGACATTCAAGTGGAAATGTGAAAAACATGTCAAATATTATTATGAATGTTATATTGCATTCAAATTCAGTAACTGGAGAAGGGCAGTGAAGTACTGATGCTCTCAGGTGACAGAGGTTTGGAACAGACAAAATGCTTTTTGCACAATATTCCCCAATTCATAACTGTCTGAATATAAAACATTTAGTATATATTTGTTTTATATAAAATGATTTTTTTAAAAAAAGGCAAGGCACTACTGACAAAGTATATAACACTACTCACTTCCCAAATTTAGTGTTACAGATTCAGTTCTGAAAGGGATTTATTCATCAGAACTGCCCTTGCCATTTAGCAATAACTGCCAGTTGAGGGCAGTAATGTGTCACACGATCCACTCCAAGGCTCAAATGTCTTTTTTTAGAATTCAAGATGGTGGCTCCCTGCTTGAGTTTGTTCTGATGAAACAATGAATTTTTCTAATTTTTTATTTTTCTAATAATATGGTTCCTTGTTTTTCTCATAATAGAGTCCCTTTATAATAATATAGTTGTTTTACAAAGCCATACAACCTTAACTTAGGAAAATATAATATTTAAACTAAACATTAAAACTACCAGGATACAAAGGGATATCATCATTCCTTGTCTTTATTATTATTCTCATATTTTAAAAAGTCCTTCAAATTCTTTCACTCACATAACTAAGTACAAAAAGCACCTTCTGGTTGTTAAGTTTTCAATTTCTAGGTTTTTGAAACCTTACTACTATCATCCCCCTTCCATATTACATTCCAGTGAAACTCCATGATGAATTTTCCCTTGAACTAGCATTTCATCTCTGGCCTTCAGGTATCCACACAGGTTCCTGCCTTAAATTATGCCTGAAATTATCTACTCCCCCTTCACTTTCACATCACAAATTTTCATTTTCATTTGAAGCTTAGATCAGAAGCAAGTCTCCCTAATCGTTCCAGTTGTGTTTGGTCTGTCCCTCCTAAAATTCACTTGTATTTATGTGTGAACATATTGAATCCTTCCTGGGAGAACATTGGCTCATTGAGAATGAAGTTGTTATTTTTACCTCTTATTCCCAACACCTTGCCTTGCACATAATCAGTAATTAACAATTACTTACTGAACAGAATATAATTTTCAGTTGATTTTTTTCCTAGCATCTAACTTTCTCAATTCTATTTTTTTCTTTCATCCCTTATAGAGGAGAAATAATCAAGAATGATAGATGCAGCATCTCTATTTCTGGCTTTCTGATTCCTTTCTTTCAGATGCTTTCTTTTTCTTGCTAAGTAAATGACATAACCTATACCCACCTAGGAAATAAAATGTTCTCTCTCTTTTTGATCTTGATTTTATTAGGATTACCTAACTCTTTTTTCTACTTTTTTAACTTTTATTTTTAAAAATATTTTTCTATTTTTACATAATACATTTTCTTTCCCTCCTCTCTTCCCCCACCCCAAGAGCTGACAAGCAATTCCACAGAGGATGACCTAACTCTTTATGCTTATTTAACACCACACAGGCCTCCTCCATATTTTGTGAGCACCATCTCCCCAATATACAATAAGAAACATTTCCATTTGAACAGGAGGGAACTTTTAACAAGTGTGGTTAGACCAAAAGAAAGTCAAAATAGGTCTTCAAAATGTGGATGTAATATAATCCCAGGGGGATTTCTGGGTTTGCAGATTCATAATTGGACCCTGACTATTTTGCTCATAGACATACATGAGACGCCCAAGGACTGGAGACTTCAACCCTCAAAATAGTCATTCCTTGAACTAAACATGAGTTTCTTTGCCACGCTCTTCCTGGCATACTTGAGCCCCAAACATCCTTTAGTGGGGACAACTAGCTCTTTTGAGGTAGTCTTCTAGAAGGACCTGAAAACTGACCCATTATGCCTCTGTGCCAGAAACTTATCTGGGGCAAAAAATAGCTTTGCCTCCTGGGAAAAGGAACTGTTGGCAGTCAAGGTGGCTTCTGAAGCATGAAATTGCTACCTTGAGGAACTACAGCATCTAATCACCACACGCAATGACCACCCAAACAGAGCTTCTGCCTTTAGCCCAAAAGCTAAACCAGTGCCATATGTAGTTGGCCCTTCTGTCAAGTTGACTTTAATACTGACTGGTTCCCTGAAAGCAGAATTAACCCAAGCCTCGAGGAGAGGCAGCCTTTATAAGCCTTCCACCATACTAAAAATTTCATGGTTCTTCAGCCATACCGTGAGTTGATTAAGATGATGCAGTAATAAATTTCAAAGCCAGCCAGCTTTATCTTGCCCTCATTAAGATGGCACAGGGACCCCAATACCATTTAAATAAATAACTTTCCTGGACATAAAATCTGTCCCTGTCCCTGGTGAAGAAGCAACCTTAAATGGTTTCAAGTATGAGAGCCTCTTGTGAGTCTCCCTAGATCAAAAGATGAAGAGTAGGGATGGGAAGGCATCTACTTATAATCAATGTAGTCAATTAATAGTACAAATGAAGTCGATAAATAATCAAATGTCACTGAGGCTTGGGAAATGTGCTAGGACCAGCGTTCTTAACCTGGGGTCTGGTTATTTTATCTAAAAATAAATTGCAAAATGATATTTCGATATAATTAGTTTCTTATGTAATCCTGTACATTTAATTTTTTTGCATTTATAAACATTTTTCTGGGGTAGAGTCTAGAGGCCTCATTAGGCTATTTGTTCACCAAAAACTTTTATTCTACTTAGACCTCTAAAGAAATTATGGGGCCATGTCTTTGAGCATTTCTCAATCTCCATAGAGAGATTCTTCCAATGTCCTTCCAGTGACAACTTCTTATTTGTTTCAGTTTATCCTATCTCTGAATGAGTATTTCTGCATAGGAACCAATTCATTCCCTAGTTTTAGCAATTTGGCCCCTAGGTGTCCACTCATGATCAAGGAAGGTTAGGAAGAATTCAAAGTCCATGGCATTTGGCACTCCGAGCAATGTGAGAGATAAGCTAGATAGAAATTGTTTCCAATTTTCAATTTATAATCATACTAGTGTTGCATTTATGGTGCATTATGTATCCATAAGGATTTGCAGGTTGGTCCAGGAACTTAATCTCTATTTATTACATTTATTTTCTGAGAAGATATATTCTAACTTCCAAATAATTGATTTAAAAATAGACTTTTGGAGCACAACCCATTTATAATTGGAGGAATGCCTGGATGATTGTTAGCTAGTTAAAAATGATTGATAGGGGCAGCTGCGTGGTTCAGTGGATTGAAAGCCAGGCCTAGAGACAGGAGGTCCTGGGTTCAAATATGGCTTCAGACACTTCCTAGCTATGAGTGTGACCCTGGGCAAGTCACTTAACCCCTATTGCCTACTTCTTACCACTCTTCTGCCTAAGAAACAATAGACAGTATTGATTCTAAGATAGTAGGTAAGGGTTTAAAAGAAAAGTGATTGATATCTCCATAACAAAAAAGCACCTTCTTTTCTTTTCCCAATACCCTCCCCTGGACTAAGTCTCCCATATGGGGTATCATAGTGCTTTCTGAACTTATTTTCCCACATGCAGAACCCCAACCTCGCCATCTATCTCCACAGTGCTAACACATTAATCTTGTTATTGTCATCAGTCTGCTGATGACACTGTTCTGATTAAAAACCACCAGTGACTCCACCACCTGCAGGACAAAGTCTAAATAAGACTCCTACAATCTGGTTCTAATTTATCTTAACAACTTTATCTCCAGCTACTTCTCACATGAGTTTTCTAATTATTTTTTAAACTATTACCTTCTGCTTTAGAACCAATACTGTGAATTGTGGTAAGGGCTAGATAGTGGGAGTTAAGTGACTTGCCCAGGGTCACACAGCTAGGAAGTGTCTGAGGCCAGATTTGAAATCAGGACCTTCCATCTCTAGGACTGGCTCTCAATCCACCGAGCCACCTAGTTGTCTCTGAACCTTCTATTTGAACCAAACTGCTGTACTCACTAGTTCCTAGATATACTGAAGACCTTCCTGTATTGGGTTGATTCACACCATTCCCTCTTCTTACAAGGTCTTTGTCAATACTGGGACTCAGGGGGTATATAATAGGGTGAATCAGACTGGTGATATCTAGGACCAGAGGCTAGCAGGAGAAACTGCAGGGGGCAGTAATTTGAGGAGAGTAATGCTGTGGGAATGAAGTTGAGACAGATGACTTATCAAGGGATTTAGGTAGGAAGTAAAAGATGGAGGTTTGTGATGGATACCAGATGGGCATCTGGCAGATAAATAGAGCATCAGGGAAGGGATGGTGGTAGGCAAGCAGTGAAGGGCCAAATAAGCAGGCAGAATCCTAAGACTTAAAAGTGAGAGAGATGGGGCAGCTGGGTAGCTCAGTAGATTGAGAGCCAGGCCTAGAGACGGGAGGTCCTAGGTTCAAATGTGGCCTCAGACATTTCCCAGCTGTGTGACCCTGGGCAAGTCACTTGACCCCCATTGCCTACCCTTACCACTCCTCTGCCTTGGAGCCAATATACAGCATTGACTCTAAGACAGAAGGTAAGAGTTTTAAAAAAAAAAAAGTGAGAGAGAACTTGAATCATCCTATTCTTATTTTACACATATGGGAACTGGTGCAAAGAAAAAAAAGGTAGTTTGCCCAAGGTCACACAGGTAGCAAATTACAAAGCAAGGGTTCAAATTCAGGCCTGATGGCAGGTAGCGATTTTATTTTATTTTATTTTGTGTTTGAATTCTTTTCATTTAATAATTTTTATTTTTTAGAAAAGTTAACAAGGTTACATGATTTATGCTCTTACTTTCCCCTT
>NC_058130.1:420826005-420844728 GCF_016433145.1 Gracilinanus agilis
AGTTTAATATCTGGTACTGCTAGGCCCCCTTCCTTCACATTTTTTTTTCATTATTTCCCTTGATATTCTTGATCTTTTCTTATTCTAGATGAACTTTGTTATAGTTTTTACTAATTCAGTGAAAAAATTTTTTGGTAGTTTGATAGGTATGGTGCTAAATAGGTAAATTAATTTGGGTAGGATGGTCATTTTTATTATGTTAGCTCATCCTACCCATGAGCAATCAATGTTTTTCCAATTGTTTAGATCTAGTTTTAATTGTTTGGAAAGTGTTTTGTAGTTGTTTTCGTATAATTTCTGTGTTTGTTTTGGTAGATAGATTCCTAAGTATTTTATATTGTCTAGGGTGATTTTAAATGGTGTTTCTCTTTCTACCTCTTGCTGTTCTAATGTGTTGGAAATGTATAGAAATGCTGATGATTTATGTGCATTTATTTTGTATCCTGCAACTTTGCTAAAGTTGTTGGTTATTTCTACAAGCTTCTTAGTTGATTCTCTAGGATTTTTTAAGTAGACCATCATATCATCTGCAAAAAGTGATAGCTTAGTCTCCTCATTGCCTATTTTGATACCTTCAATTTCTTTTTCTTCTCTAATTGCTACTTCTAGTGTTTCTAGGACAATGTTAAATAATAGAGGTGATAATGGGCATCCTTGTTTCACTCCTGATCTTATTGGGAAAGCTTCTAATTTATCCCCATTGCATATGATGCTTGTTGATGGTTTTAGGTATATACTGTTTATTATTTTTAGGAAAGGACCTTCTATTCCCATACTTTCCAGTGTTTTCAATAGGAATGGATGTTGTATTTTGTCAAAGGCTTTTTCAGCATCTATTGAGATAATCATGTGATTTTTGTTTGTTAGATTGTTGATATGGTCAATTATGTGGATGGTTTTCCTAATGTTGAACCATCCTTGCATTCCTGGTGCAGGTAGCCATTTTATCAGGACATAGTCTGGTGGTGAGCAATGGAAGTGGTCTAGGCAAGAAGATGGCTGGCATCATAGCTAGCTGGCAGCAAGGAGAGAAGATGACCATGTAGTCTGGGAGTTGGGGGCAGAACCACAGGTGCTGGGAGAAATGACAAAACCAAATCAGGGACCTGGCCCCAGAAGATTTGAGGATTGCAATATCAGGGAGCAATGGGAAGATGCAATTTCAAGCAAGTCAGTGTTCTTCATGCTGATGATGGAGAGATGACCCAGTGGCAGAGTTAGGTCTGCTGTGAGGAAGCTGTAGTTCCATTATAAATTTCTTTTTCTCCTGTTAGGAGAGTGAATTGTACCCAGAATCTAGGAAATGGGCTGCAGGAGAGATTAGTCCCAGCTATGGGGATTATAGCCATATAGAAATGGAGAGGCAGAGTTTTCTCTCCTTCCTTCCATTTGTATGTCTCTCCCAACCTTCAAAAGCCAACTCAAGTCCCACTTATCAAAATAATAAACTTTTTGAGAAGAAAGCGTTCTTAGTTTTGTCTGTGAGACCTTTCCTGGCTTGTTCAGTTGTTTCTGACTCTGACTCTTTGTAATCCCATTTGGGGTTTTCTTTGCAGAAATGCTGAGGTGCTTTTCCATTTCCTTCTTCAGTTGATTTTTACATATGAGGAAAATGAGGCAAACAGGTTAAAGTAACTTCTTTAGCACCACACAGCTGCTAAGTGTGTGAGCCCAGATTTCAACTTAGATCTACCATAGATCAAGGTCTTCCATTTTATCCACTAAGCCACCCAGCATACCTTTCTTCACTGCCCGGGTTCAATGTATTTTCTCATGCCTCTGAATTTATGTCAGACTTATAATTGGGACCATTCTGACCATCACCTTCCTTGGATATCTTCCTAGGATATCTTCTTATATATGTGTATTAACTCTTCAAATGGATTTTAGCATTTCTTAAGGTCAAGTGCTATGTCTGGATTGTAATTTATGTCGATACCTATAGCACTTAGCTATGTTTTGTACACGAAGTAGGCATTCAATAAATGTTTGCTAGTCAATTATTAATTAAAATTATGATCAACTCTAAAGAAAAATAAGGTCAGTCTCAACTCTTGACTTCCTGTGCATCCTAGTAACTGACACACAGAAATTTGGTCAATAATATATTCCTCTAGCTCAGTGATAGGCAAACTTTTTAAAGAGGGGGCCAAAGGAAAGGAAATGCTCATCTCTCAGTCTGTTTCTAAGGCAACTCTTTTGAAGTTTCATTGTATTGTATCCTACTCATTGTATTCATCAGATTAGGAATAATGTCCTGTGGCTGGATAGAACATTTCAAGGGGCAGCATCTGGCCCCTGGGCTGTAGTTTGCTCATCACTGCTCTAGCTTATTAACAATTATACATATAGTTAACCAAGAAAAAATTCCATGGAAATACATTGTTGAATTTACTGTGCAGAAAGAATCACCACTGTCTTCGTTTTGGACTATCTCTTTCAAATGACCATTTAGAACACATTTTTTCTCTGGGCCCACATTGGAAGCATATAAACTAGAACTGAAATGATATGGAAAATATGTACTTTTTTCTTCATAGTTAGGAAATATGAACTTTCATGTCACTTTAGATATTTTTAATTGGACCAGTGACATTTAAATTTTTCAGTTACTATTTTTAATATGCTAAAAAATAAATTTCCAAAAATGTGAGACATCAATTTTATTTTTTAAATAAACTTTGGTTACCCATTAAAATGATTTTTTTAATCTAAGAAGATTATCATCAGCCAAGTAAATGAAAAGCCTTAATAGAGTTCAATTGCTGCTTGGTTGTTTGCATGGTGAGAAGTCAAAGTTAGATCAAAAAGTATTTATTGTCCCTCTAAAGTATGTGTACATTTAGAAAGGACTATAAAATATAGGAGGACATTTATCAGAGAAGCTGGACAACAATTAGCCAATCCCCAAATGGCACAGTTTGTCTTTTTGTGGCTTAAATTCTAGTGGTGAAAAATGCCAGTTGATCAGTTCTTTACTTCATCTGCTGAGCTGATAAGAGAATTCTAAATAATGAAATTCAACCTCAAAGAACATAAACATCTATCAGAAAGACAACATGATCAGTATTTTTAACTGTGGATGTATCCATGTACGAAAGGCAAATCAATGCACTGCTAATCAAAGAGAGGTTTATGGGAATCTTAACATTTGCTTTTCTATAATTCTTATTTTAATTTTTTCCTCTGCTTTAGTTTTAAGTCATAAATGTGAAATCAAGGTATTTACAGTAAATATAGAAGGAGTCTAAGCTTCTTTTCAGGGAGTAGGGAAGTGAGTGTAATGATAAAGAATATAAGAAACCTGGATCGAGTTCTCTTAAGCAACAGGTGTTAGAAACAGCTGCAGCATTGAGAATTGGCTCTAGATTGAGAATATTGGACAACTGCAACTAAGTTTGCCATCCAGATACCTAGGCTCTAGTCCTTATTCTGCTGCAAAAATAGTTGTGCAGCTAGGAGCAAGTTCCTTCCTTTTCTTTCAAATTAAGAGGTTGGTCTAAAAGAGTTATAAGATCCCTTTTACATCTAAGAACAGAGAAGGAAGTGAGACACACAGGATCATAGCATCAAAGACTGATAGCTAGAAGTGATCTTGGAGATTAACTGGCTCAGTTTTCTCATTTTACAAAAGAAGAAACTAAGGCTTAAAGAAATTAAGAGACATGTTAAAAATCACATAAGAAATACTGACTGAGATGGGTTTGAATACAGATTACCCACTCCACTCTACCTTACTTACTCCCTCTAACTCTAGATATTTGAAGATAAAAGATCCTCATTATATATGCCACAAAAACATGTAGAAAGGTAGAAGAAAGATAACAGGATCTGAAGTTAAAAGACCTGGGTTTGGATCTCAATGAACACATCAGTGAAGGCTCATGAGCCATTAGGATATGTGGAGAAGTAGGAATATTGCAGTTGAGTAGTTTCAAAGAATACTGTAATTTTATGTAATTTTTCTATAAAATCCCTTACTCTACTGGGCAGTTTCTCTAATATAGACATGATCCATAAGAAATTGAGACAAGAGAATATTTACTTGTTACTAATAATCAGAAGCTTACTGCTGGACTCTGTCCTTTCTAGTCTGTATCTGGAATACCACACTCAATTCTGGGTGCCACACTTAAAAGAAACTGGCAAACAAAAATGTGCCTAAACAACAGATGAGAGATGTGGGGACATCTCATAAAAGAACAGTTGAAGAAACTGTGGATGTTTAGCCTGGAAAAAATTAAGAAATATGTGACAGTTGATTTCAAATATGTTAAGGTTTATCTTCTAGAAAATGGAAAAAACTTTTCTAAGCAAGATTAGAAGGCATAATGAGAAGGATGACTTTTTCATGACTGAGTAGGAGGAACATGAAAGTCTTGAAGTATGTCAGGATCACTGTTATGAATAAAAGTGATCACTATAGCAAGAGAGAGTAAAAGAAGTTTAGAAGAAGTATCAGCTGACTAAAGGTGAGAGAAATCAGTTGTTATTTTGCTTGTATTTTAATAAATCTGTTTTGAGTGGTGGAGACAAAATGGTAGATAAGAAGCAGCAATCCAATTAAATTTTCTCAACATTCCACTCAAACAACTTTAAAATGAGGTCTCTAAAATCAAATTTAGATCAGGGTGAAACATTTGTCTGGCTTAAGAATGCTTAGGAAATCTGTAAGAGAGCTCTTGGATACTGAGGTAGTCTGTCCTGAAAGTACATATAAGGGTGGTAGCAATAGTGCCCATAAGAGCAGCAGCAGCAGCTCCCAGCACAAAGACTGAGGGGGTCAGACAACTTGTCAGAAAGAGATTATATGGGGCCCTTTGCTGGTAGTAGCCACCGCTGGCACTGCCGGGCAACTTTATTGCCCATATGCAGTCCTAGGTCATAATTCCAGGGCAGAGAGGAGCATTTGTAGTCAGTCACAAGGGAGCAAGGGCCCCGATCTCAGTTCCAAGACAGAGGAGTGCTTATGGGCGCAGGTATCCCACTTGGGTAAAGACCAGAATGTAGACCATGAGAGCAGTTGCCACACCTCTCCCTGGATCACACTAGCTTGGGAGCATCAAAAACTTGAAGACCTCAGAACTAGTTCTGAAAAGAGCAGCACAAAAAAATCCTTATGCTTAGGACAGTGCCTCCCCATCCCTAGATGAGCAGAACCCAACTTTAATATAAAGTTCAAAATCAAGAAATAAGTTAGAAACATGAGCAAACAACAACAATCAAAAAACTTGACCATAAAAATCTACTACAGGGGCAGAGAAGACCAGGCCAGAAACTCAGAAGATAATGATATCAAAATAGCTACAAATACTCAAATAAAAATGCTAAGTGGACACAATCTCAACAAGAATTCCTGGACTAATTAAAAAAAGAGATAAAATTGGTAGAGGAAAACTGGAAAAAGAAATTAAAGGGTTGGTAAATGAGAGAGTTAGCAAGAAAATTATGAAAAGAGAATTAACGACTTGGTAAAATAGGCACAAGCAATACTGAAGAAAGCAACATCTTAAAAACAGAATTGGCCTAATGGTAAACGAAAGACAAAGAATTCACTGAAGTATAGAACCCCTTAAAAAGCAGAATTACCCAAATTGAAAAAGAATTTCAAAAGTTCATTGAAGAAAATAATTCCTTGAAAATTAGAATAGGGCAAGTAGAAGCTAAGGACTTCATGAGACATCAAGAAACAAGAAAACAATGGAAAAAATTAAAAAAGTAAAATATCTCATCAGAAAAATAACTGAACCAGAAAATAGATTGAAGATAGATAATTTAAGAATTATTGGACTACCTAAAGGTCATGAACAGAGAAAGAATCTTTACATCAGATTCCAAGAAATTATCAAGGGAAAATGCTCTACTATCTTAGTTCCAAAAGGTGAAATAGAAATTTGAAAACTCCTTAAATCATCTCCTGAAAGAGACCCCAATACGAAAACTCCTAGGAATATTATAACCAAATTCCAGAGGTGCCAGGTCAAGGAGAAAATGTTATAAGCAACTAGAGAGAAACAATTCAAATATCATGGGGCCAAAGTCAGGATCACCTAAGATTTAGCAGCTACAACATTAAAGGAGCAGATTTTAGAATATAATATTCCGGAAGGCAAAGGTGCTAGGATTATAACCAGAATAAAGTACCCACCAAAACTGAGTATAACCCTTTGGCAGTAAAAATGGATATTTAGTGAAATAGAGGACTTTTAAGCATCCCTGTTGAAAAGGCCAGACCTAAATAGAATACCTGACATTCAGACACAAGATTCAAGAGAAGCATAAAAAGATAATCATGATAGAGAAATCATAAGGGCTTCAATAATATCAAACTGTTCACAGTTCTATATGGGAAAATGATTCATGAAACTCCTAATAATTTTATCATTATTAGGGCAATTTAAAGGATTTTATGCAAATAGAGGGCATGGGTATGAAGCAATTATATGGAATGATCTTGAAAAAAATGGGAGTGGGAAGGAGGAATGCACTGAGAGAAGGAGGAAGGAAGAGGTAGAATGAGAAAATTTTTTTCACATAAAAGTGGCATGTGAAGAAGAGCTGTTAGAGTTGGAGGAAATGGAGAGGGTTAGCAGGCAATACTTGAACTTCACTTTCATAAAAATTGGTTCAAAGAGGAAAGAATATATATACACACTCAGCTGTGTACAGAAATCTATCTTACCTTTTAGGGAAATAGGATGAGATCAGAATAAGAGATGGAGAAGGGATGATAAGAGGAAGGGTGGATTAAGGGAGACAGTGGGTAGAAGCAAACTAGACTTCTGAGGAGAAATAAAAAGAGAGGATAAACAAATAAATAAGATGGAGAGAAATACACGTAATCATAACAGTGAATATATATATAGGATGAATTCACTCATAAAATGGAAGTGGATAGCAGAATGGATTAGAAACTAGAATCCAGCAATATGTTGTTTACAAGAGACACATCTTAAACAAAATGACATACACAGCGTTAAAATAAAGGGTTGGAGTAGAATCTGATATACTTTAGCTGAAGTTAAAAAGGTAGGGGTAGCAATCATGATCTTAGGCAAAGTCAAAGCAAAAATAGGCCTAATTAAAAGAGATAATCAGGGAAACTACATTTTCCTCAAAAGGTACTATAGACAATAAAGTAATGCCAAAAAAATTTTATAGCAAGTATCTCTGGTAAAAGCCTCATTTCTCAACTATATCAAGAAATGAGTTAAATTTATAAAAATAAAAGCCATTCCCCAATTGATAAATGGTCAAAGGGTATGAACATGTAGTTTTCAGAAGAAGAAATCAAAGCTATCTCTACTCCTTTAATTCACTGTTGATTAGAGAAATATAAACTAAAACAACACACACCTATCAGAAATAAAAAATGCTAGAAGGGATAAAGGAAAATAGGTACAGTAATAGAGTAATGAACTGGTCCAACCATTATGGAGAGCAATTTGGAGCTATGACATAGCTAATAAGGAAATATGTTTTGCCTGATTTCTAATGTAAAAATGATATCATATTGTTTGCCTTCTCAATAGGAGGGGGAAGGAGAAAAGGAATTTAGTTCTCAAAATTTAAAAAGAAAAGAATGGGGGGCATCTGGGTGGCTCAGTAGATTGAGAGTCAGGTCTAGAAATGGGAGGTCCTAGGTTCAAATCTGGCCTCAGACACTTCCTAGCTGTGTGACCCTGGGCAAGTCTCTTAACCCCACAGCCTAGCCTTATTGCTCTTCTGCCTTAGAATCAATACAAACTGGAAGATAAGAATTTTTAAAAAGGATGATAAAAATAAATAAAATTTTAAATTAATAAAACTTTTGGGGATCACAGCATTTCAGAATGAAATACCACCAAAAATACAGGGAAAATGTTCTTGTGCTAGGACCTATGTACTTGTGTTCAATTCAGTTCACAAACATTTATTACACCCTTATCATATTCCAGGTGCCAGAGATACAAGGACCAAAAAAGAAACAGTTCTGACCCTTTCGGAGTTTACATTCTACTATGTGGATAGACATACATACATACGGACAGATGACAGATAGACAGATAGACAGACGGACAGAAAGATAAATGCAAAATATATACAAATTAACCAACATTCTACTATGTGGATAGATATACATACGGACAGACAGACGGATGGACAGACAGATAGACAGACAGACAGAAAGATAAATGCAAAATATATACAAATTAACCAAACTAATTGAGAGAGAGAGAGAGAGAGAGAGAGAGAGAGAGAGAGAGAGAACACTAACCATGAGGAGGGAGCAAGAGGAGACTCAGAAGAGATCTCTTCTAGGAGGAAGTGGTTTTCACTTATAAATGATAAACATTTCTTATATCTGAATATGGTACTTCTTTTAGAATCATCATCATTGGCTGATATTAATAGAGCATATATTGTGAAACATAGCTACAAAGGCACTGCCCATGGAATATGCCTCCCACAAGCATTGGTCTATAATAGCATCTTGGGAGGGAGGGTAAAAGGAAAGTATAATGGACCTATAGTTTCAGTGGCATTGGAAACTCTTGTTGATAGAAGGTTCCTCCACCAAAGGAGATAGGCCACACTTGTGTTTTATTGTCCTGGGGATTTTCCAGAGGCACAAAGAAGTTAAGAGAAGCTTACTCATGAAGTCTAGGCTGTGTGAGAGGCAGAATCTTCCTCAATCCATAGCTGGTCCTCTATTCTCTCTACTTCTGAACATTAATATGTCATGACCTAATTCCACCACAATGTCACAAAGCCCTGTATGATATCATCTTTTGGATCTTGCAGTTAAACACCGTTCCAATGGAAATGTCATATCATTTCACCTGTCATATTTTTGTGGAACTGGCTAACAACATTAGTTAGTACCTGCCTATATAAGTGCTTGGAAGCATATTAAAAAGAAAGGATTAAAAACAACTCTGAATTACAGCAACTTTTCTTTATCAGCCTCTAATGTCTTCTCCCATTCCAATCAGTCCAAAAGACGACTGAAAAAAAGTTATTGCAATGTGCTTTGAATACACTACTACATGATGCCTTTCATTTACGGTTTCATTTGCTTTCTTATTTAGCCTCCTCCCAGTTTTCAAGGTTATTATCCTGCCCGTTCCCATCCACATCACTTCTCTTCTTATCCACCTACTCCTCCAGTTTTAGTCAAGCACATCAGATCTCAGTCCTTTTGGCCCCTTCTGATTCCAAGTTCAAACAGTTTTTTTCCATGGTTTATTCCAATCTAGTTTAATTCAAAAGACATTTATGAAATTGAAACTCTCTTCCTAGCCCCTTGCTAGGCACTGTGAGGTATAAAAAAAGAAGTACAAAAATGTAAGGCTCTATTCTTACAACCTAGTTGTGAAGATAGAAAGTATATACATTAAACAAATTAGGATTATAAATAACCAGAAAGATAAAAGAGCCTTATGAAACTAATTGAGAAGTCAGATAGTCATTTAATTAATACTCATTTAGGAGTTAGGAAATGTAGCTTTAAATCATGAATCTGCCACTAACACTTAATTTCTTTGGGCCTTCATTATTTTATCTTTTAAATAAAGGGAGTTGACTAGGTCCAAGAAACATTTATTCAGTGACTACTGTATTCTATGATAGAATTGTAAATATAGACCTTGAAAGAACTAAATGTTAGAGTCCATGCCCCTATTTCTAAAGATGAAGAAACGGCATCAATAAAGATAATCAAATTCACCCTTCACACAGTTACTAGTTCAGGAAGGATTTGAACCTAGTTCTTCCTGACTCCAGCTCTAGCACTCTATATAGTATGCCACTTTGTAGTAAAAATTTGATTATAAAAAATAGAATCATAAAGCTAGAAAGGATTTTAATTCTCTTATTTTAGAGGCAAGAAACTAAAGCTTGTAGAGTTAAAGTTACTTGCTCAATGTCATACAGTAAGTTAGTGGTAGACCAAAATGTACTCCAATCTACTATATCTTATTTAGGCACTCTTTCCACTACACCATGCTGAATCCCACCAATGTGATAGATCCTATTGATCAGATTTGGCTCCAAAGAACTTTTGGCTATAGCCAAAATTCACATCGACCCTCAAGTATGAAAATTTGCTGCTATGAAATGTATATATTTGGCTAATTTCCAAAGCCCTGAGATCATATGGATCCATCATCCATTCAGTCACCCAGGTTCCCAACTTCAGCATCATCCTTAACTCCTCACTTTTTCTTGCTATGTCCAATCGATTGCCAAATCATGTTGCTTTTATTTCCATGAAATCTCATGTATCTCCCATTCTCTCCACTCACATAGCCACCACCCTAGTCCAGGTTCTCATTCCTGCTCACCTGGACTCTTCTCTGTTTCTAGTTTCTATATGAAGTCAACCTCTTCTATACTTGCCCAGCTCTGACCAGTCTATCTCCCTACTCAAATGACTCTGGTGGATCCCTATTACCTCTGTGATAAAAAACAAAACAAAACTCTTGTTTGGAGTTTTAACTCTCCACAACCTGGGTCTTTTGTATTTCTCTAGTCTTTTTTATATAATAGTATTTCCCTTCACACACTTTATACTCCATTTGTACAGCCTCATTGCTATTCTTCATGTGTGATATTCTATCGTCCATCCTTGTATCTTTCAATTGGATATTCCTCTTGCTGGAATGTTCTTCCTTGTTATTTCTACCTCCCAGATTCTTTGCTTTCCTTTAAGTTTCAACTCAAGTGTCACCATCTGTGGGGGTCATTTTTCTGTTCCCTCCGGTAACTAGTATCTTCTTTTTATTTTTATAAAAATTTTCCATGGGTTACATGATTCAATGTCTTACTCTCCCCTCCACCTACCACACTCCCCGACCCCCTGTAGCTGATGCACATTTCCACTGGTTTTTACATGTATCATCGATCAAGATCTACTTCTATATTATTGATAATTGCATTAGGGTGGTCGTTTAGCATCTACATCCCCAATCATGTCTGCATCAACACATGTGTTCAGGCAGTTGTTTTTCTTCTGTGTTTCTCCTGCCAAAGTTCTTCCTCTGAATGTGGATAACATTCTTTTTCATAAGTCCCTCAGAATTGTCCTGGGTCATTGCATTGCTGTTAGTAGAGAAGTCCATTACATTCTATCTTACCATAGTGTATCCGTCCCTGTGTATAATGTTCTCCTTGTTCTGCTCCTTTCACTCTGCATCAATTTCTGGAGTTCTTTCCAGTTCACATGGAATTCCTCCAGTTCATTATTCCTTTTAGCACAATAGTATCCCATCACCAGCATATACCACAATTTGTTCAGCCATTCCCCAATTTAAGGGCATATCCTCATTTTCCAGTTTTTTGTCAGTACAAAGAGTGTTGCAGCTATAAATATTTTTGTACATGTCTTTTTTCCTTATGATCTCTTTGGAGCATAAACCCACTTTTTATGTCTATTTTGAAGGTGCATTGAATATATCACCTTATATACACCCTGCCTACCACTGCTACCAATGCTACCAAGTATTACCTTTCTGGGAATATAAGTCCCTTGATGGCAGGGACTATTTCACCTTTGTTTTTATAACCTCACTGATTGATTAGTAAAGTTCCTAGTACATAGTAGGCATGTAATTAATGCCTGTTGCTCAACTGAGTCATTGATAGACTGCTATGGTAAATCTCTGGGCTGTTGTAAGTCCCACTGACAAGGCATACATTGTGAGCTGCACCCCTCTCTCTGGAGTCCACACTCCCTTTGCTTTGGCATCTTCTGTCTTTACTTTGGATCTTGGCCACCATTGCCTTTGAGCCTGGCAATACAGCTTCTGGCCTGGTTTAAAGACTCTTTGCCACTAACCTAGAAGCTGCTGCCTCTGGCTCACATTCCTCATTTCCAACATAATCTAAAAGTCCCATCCATCTTTCTCATGCCTCTATTTCTTCCTTTTCCCCTCTCTCATTCTGTGCCCTTTTTTGCATATCCTCAAGATCTTTGGAATTAAGGAGGAAAGTTATTTGGCCCTTTTAGCAGTGATTCAGATGCTTTTCAGGCCAATACAATTAGAATGGCTAGGATTGGGGGCAACTAGGTGGCTTAGAGGGTTGAGAACCAGGCTCATAGACAGGAGGTCCTGGATTCAAATGTGGCATCAAACACTTCCTAGCTGGGTGACCCTGGGCGATTTATTTAACCTTTATTGCCTAACCCTTGATGCTTTTCTGCCTTGGACCCAATACACAATGTTGATTATAAGACAGAAGGCAATTGTTTTTAAAACAGGATCACTAGGACTGAACCAAGGACACTCAGTGGTCACTTCTTCCACTTGCTATACAGAAATGGTGTCCCTGTCATAGGCTCTGAAAGTGATTCCCAAAGACAAGCTTCAGAACAGTCCTGCCTAACACTCATGTGGTGAGTTCATTGAAGAATTCTGTTTAGATCTGGTTTTAAACAGAAATAGAATGTAAACCTGTCTGGGAGATAGGTACATGGAAGAACCCTAAATTGGGAACAGACGAGGGATGGGGGGAGAATCAGTAGAATCACTCAGATTAAACAAGTATCTTATACTAAAATAGGAAGGATACTATGTCTATGGGCCTGTCATTTCCATATACATATTTTAAATGGAGTATCTACCAGAAAGTTATTCCTACTGCATTCAAGAAGACTAGCCTGCTCACATGGTGACTTGTGATGAGGAAGGGTCTAAGCATGAAAAAAAGGAGGGAAATATTCCTAAGACTAGTATCCCAAGTAAGAAAAGAGAGGTTGTGGGTGATGACAGTGAAGACAGGAAGTCTTCTATGCTGCCAACACTAGTTAAAACAAAATTCCACTACAAAGAAAAATATTTGCATTCCCAATGGAGTTAGTTGTAACAGGATTTGACCTGTACATTACTTAGACAAATTCACTGATGCTTTTCAGCAGCTGGAAACAATGAAATTATCATTTTGAAAGCAGTGAAAACTATGGAGTTCATTATTTGAAGACTGCTGGAATGAAGACTGAAATAATTCTATAAATTGACATTGGATATGAGACCTGCCACCCATGCCAATCCAGTGTAAGAAAACTCTGGGTCCTTTCCACATTCACACTGATCAGGAGACTCAACACTACTTCTTTCAGATATATTGAATATTTATTGTATTTTCTTTGAGCTACATGGCCCACACATCTACATTTTATGTCATACCTAACTTGACCACATACCACTCCTGTATGCTTCTGAAATATCATCATAATGTGGGATTTTATATATTGATTATCACATTGTTAATTGTGGTGGCTAAATTCTTATCTTGAACCATGAATTATCTTCTTGACAGAGTTACTGTCCAAACTGCCCTCATCATGACTCCTCTCCTTTATATAATACTTATTCTTGCCTTGGAGAGATTTTGAATTCTCTTTCTTACCTCAGTTTTTTAAAATTCTGCTCCTTCTTCAAAGTCTCCCTTAAAATTCCATTTCTTCTATATATTATCTAGAATCTAGACAACGAGGAAGTCTTATTAACACTTAGAGCTACCATTGAACCAATCCAAGTTTTGTTTCACAGTAATTTTTGTATTTGTCAATAGTTGCAAGAGCCAATCTCAACTGCCTCCAGATTGTAAGAACCTTTAGGATAGTGTCAATATTTCTAATTTTCTTGTGTTCCTCTGAGAACATAGCAGAGCAGTTGTTTAAAAGGCAGAATTCAAATCCCAATAGCCACTTTCTTACTCGAGATCCAGCCTTTTAAGATGGTTGCATATGCCTGCTGGCTGGTTAGAATTATTCAAAGCAACAGGCTTTGAAAAGTCTACCATAGGCACTGTCCTAGGTTAGGTGCTGAGATTATAAATATTAAAAAATGATACAATCCACACTATCAATAAGCTCTCAGCACTAACATTAACTGACATCTCTTCTTTCTTAACTTCACAAACATTAGGGTTTGTTTGACTATGGTGGACATATTTGAAATTTCCTGATGGTGGAGTTGCCCTGTATAGACCATGACCAGGGCTAGTTTCTTCCCATTCAGATCTTTTCTCCAACAGATCTCACAGGAAGAGACAGATATAACACATCTTGATCCTAGGTTTTCTTCTTAATGGCTAGTTGCAAATGCAAGATAGCCATCAGTAAAGAGAAGGTAAGTTGGTCACTTGGCTTCAGCAAGGGTTCCTCCTTTGCAGTTGAATATTATGATTACTGAATCCTTTCTAATAATATGCAACTAGTGAGATTATGCACTTGTTTTTCTTCCTCTAAATAGATTTATGAGGGATGGTGGCTGAAATATCTTGACTTCTGTTATTCAGTCCCAACAAACTGACTCCAATTTTGTGAAGCGTGTAGAGGATTGTGTTACATTTTACTGTGCTTAGTACTTTATAGTGATCTATGAACACAAAGCAGATTGGAATTTGCTACGCTTGTCATTTTCTGTTGGCTGTTAGAAAGAATTGATGCAGTAGACAGTTAAGTACTCTGAATAGATTAAGCTTTTCTTTGCCAGTATGTCACTCAAGGTCTTTCCTGACATGTTTAAGTAGATTCTGATGAAGACTATGTACTTTTGTGGGAGAAGAATAACCAACTGGTAGTGTTCAAAAGTCTTTGACTCTCTTGTCCTTCTCAGATGCACTGTCTTTGATCCCTCCCAGTCCCACTCCACTAGGGTTCACTTTGCAGTAGTGCTCACAAAAGTAAGCTAGAGGTTTGAGCAGAGGCACTCTTCTTGCTTTAGGACATTCTGACCCTGCTTGCAGAGTGGCTACATAATGTGATATAAGTCAGATCATAAGTAAATACCAGATGACAGGCTATGCTAAAAGATGCCCAAATATGCATGTCAATACAGTGGAAAAAGAATAAGAAAATGGAAAAATTTTGTGAGGTCTGGAAAAAGAAATTCAGTATTGGAAAGGTCAATATACATCTTGGGCAAATGACTTTCACTGTATTTACCAGAAAAAAGTCAAGAATTATTTACTTGGAAGCCTAGAATTTTTACTCTTGCTGTTCAGTTCTGTCTGATTCTTCATGACCTCATTTGGGTTTTTTTTGGCAAAAGTATAGTAGTGGTTTGCCATGTCCTTCTCTGGTTCATTTTATAGATGAGGAAACAGAGGCAAACAGGGATAGGTAACTTGTCCAGGGTCACACAGCTAATATATGTCTGAGACCATATTTGAACTTAGGAAGATAAGTCTTCCTGACTCCAGGCCGACGCTCTATCCACTCACCACCTAGCATTTGCTCACCTTTGTAGAAGACCAATGAAATACATATGATAAATCTACTATTTAAAAAGTAACAATATTGTTAGTGTATATTAAAATTACAATTGGTTTTTATGTATCTTAAATGAAGATACATAAAAAATCCTTATTAAACTTGCTGATGAAACAAAGTCTTCTTAAGAACATTGAACTAGATGCTTAATAAGTATTTGCCCAATAAATATCTAATATTAATAATGGCAATGTAAAAATTCTTAATTATTTTGTTAGGTCAAAACATTTCAGTCAAAAAACAAAAACACAGTTTAAAATTTAATGGGGATGAATGAAATTTTCAATATGGAAGCCAAAAAATTAACTACAATAAGTATGAGATTGGGAATAACTAGAGTGGTAACAGTTCATATAAAAAAGATGTTGGGCTTTATTTACTGACAAATTCGATAATGTAATGTGACTACTACAAGGAAGCTAATATACTCAAAGAATCTCAGTTAAGAACTCAGAGGCCATCTTGTTTCACATACACCTGCACAAGAATCTTCTCATCAACATATGACAAGCTGTCATCCTGACTTTGCCTGAAGGCCTCCAGTGAAGGAAGAGCCCATCAGTTCAGGAGACAGCCCATTCACTTTTGGAAAGAATCCTGAATTAGTTTGGAAAGTGTTTTGTAGTTGTTTTCCTATAATTGCTGTGTTTGTTTTGGTAGATAGATTCCCAAGTATTTTATATTGTCTAGGGTGATTTTAAATGGAGTTTCTCTTTCTACCTCTTGCTCCTCTAATGTGTTGGAAATGTATAGAAATGCTGATGATTTATGTGCATTTATTTTGTATCCTGCAACTTTGCTAAAGTTGTTGTTTATTTCTACAAGCTTCTTAGTTGATTCTCTAGGATTTTTTAAGTAGACCATCATATCATATGCAAAGAGTGATAGCTTAGTCTCCTCATTGCCTATTTTGATACCTTCAATTTCTTTTTCTTCTCTAATTGCTACTGCTTGTGTTTCTAGTACTATGTTGAATAATAGAGGTGATAATGGACATCCTTGCTTTACTCCTGATCTTATTGGGAAAGCTTCTAATTTATCCCCATTGCATATGATGCTTGTTGATGGTTTTAGGTATTCTATTTCTTCTGCTGTTAATCTAGGCAATTTATATTTTTGTAAATATTCATCCATATCTCCTAAATTGTTATATTTGTTGCCATATAATTGGGCGAAATAGTTTTTAATGATTGCCTTAATTTCCCCTTCATTAAAGGTGAGGTCTCCCTTTTCATCTTTGATACTGTCAATTTGGTTTTCTTCTTTCCTTTTTTTTATTAGATTGACCAGTACTTTGCCTATTTTATCTGTTTTTTCAAAATACCAGCTTCTAGTCTTATTTATTATTCAATAGTTCTTTTACTTTTGATTTTATTAATTTCTCTCTTGATTTTTAGTATTTCTAATTTAGTTTTCATCTGGGGATTTTTAATTTGCTCACTTTCTAGTTTTTTGAGTTGCATGCCTAATTCATTAATCTCTGCCCTCCTTAATTTGTTAATATATGCACTCAAGGATATAAATTTCCTCCTGAGTACTGCCTTGGCTGCATCCCACAGAGTTTGGTAGGATGTCTCATCATTGTCATTCTCTTCAATGAAATTATTGATTGTTTCTATGATTTCTTCTTTGACTAATTGGTTTTGGAGAATCATATTATTTAATTTCCAATTAGTTTTTGATTTGCCTGTCCAGGTGCCCTTACTAATTATTATTTTCCAAACAAATAAAACTGGATCTCAACAATTGGAAAGCCATTGATTGCTCATGGGTAGGACGAGCTAACATAATAAAAATGACCATTATACCCAAATTAATTTACCTATTTAGCACCATACCTATCAAACTACCAAAAAACTTCTTTACTGAATTAGAAAAAACTATAACAAATTTCATTTGGAATAACAAAAGATCAAGAATATCAAGGGAAATAATGAAAAAAATGTGAAGGAAGGGGTCCTAGCAGTACCAGATATTAAACTATACTATAAAGCAGCAGTCATCAAAACAATATGGTACTGGCTAAGAGACAGAGAGGAGGATCAATGGAATAGACTTGGGGTAAATGACATCAGCAAGACAGTGTATGATAAACCCAAAGAGCCCAACTTTTGGGACATGAATCCACTATTTGACAAAAACTGCTGGGAAATTTGGAAAACAATATGGGAGAGATTAGGTTTAGATCAACATCTCACACCCTACACCAAGATAAATTCAGAATGGGTGAATGACTTGAATATAAAGAGGGAAACTATAAATAAGTTAAGTGAACACAGAATAGTATATTTGTCAGATCTCTGGGAAAGGAAAGACTTTAAAACCAAGCAAGGGTTAGAGAAAATTACAAAATGTAAATTAAATGGTTTTGATTATATTAAGCTAAAAAGCTTTTGTACAAACAAAAACAATGTAGTCAAAATCAGAAGGGAAACAACAAATTGGGAAAAAATTCTTTATAACAAAAAACTCTGACAGGGGTCTAATTACTCAAATATACAAGGAGTTAAAGCAATTGTATAAAAAATCAAGCCATTCCCCAATTGATAAATGGGCAAGAGACATGAATAGGCAATTTTCAGGTAAAGAAATCAAAAGTATCAATAAGCATATGAGAAAGTGTTCTAAATCTCTAATAATTAGAGAAATGCAAATCAAAACAACTCTGAGGTATCACCTCACACCTAGCAGATTGGCTAAAATGAAAGAAGGGGAGAGTAATGAATGCTGGAGGAGATGTGGCAAAATTGGGACATTAATGCATTGCTGGTGGAGTTGTGAATTGATCCAACCATTCTGGCTGGCAATTTGGAATCATGCTCAAAGGGCTATAAAAAAATGCCTGCCCTTTGATCCAGCCATACCATTGTTGGGTTTGTACCCCAAAGAGATCATAAATAAACAGACTTGTACGAAAATATTTATAGCTGTGCTTTTTGTGGTGGCAAAAAACTGGAAAAGGAGGGTATGTCCTTCAATTGGGGAATGGCTGAACAAATTGTGGTATATGCGGGTGATGGAATACTATTGCGCTCAAAGGAATAATAAACTGGAGAAGTTCCAGGTGAACTGGAAAGACCTCCAGGAATTGATGCAGAGCGAAAGGAGCAGAGCCAGAAGAATATTGTACACAGAGACTGATATACTATGGTAAAATCGAATGCAATGGACTTCTGTACCAACAGCAATGCAATGACACAGGACAGCTCTGAGGGATTTATCGAAAAGAACGCTACCCACATTCAGAGGAAGGACTGCAGGAGAGGAAACACAGAAGAAAAACAACTGCTTGAACGCATGGGTTGGGGTGGACATGATTGAGAATGTGGACTCGAAACTACCACACCAATGCAACTATCAACAATTTGGAAATAGGTCTTGATCAATGACACATGATAAAACCAGTGGAAATGTGCGTCGGCATGGGTGGGGGGGTGAGGGGGGTGAAGGGGAAAGTAGGAGCA